>NW_027361827.1:16642500-16852500 GCF_039654945.1 Dendrobates tinctorius
CAAGTTCGACTCATGCTAAACAATGAATTTGAATGCACAATGGACAGCTTACAACTTTTTGGACCGCCTTACATTTTTGCTTAACCTGTGTCAGAAAACATACATAATTGTATCTGTAGGTTAGGTTCTTGCTTACTTCACAATTTTGCCTCAAAAAAATAAAAAAAGTAGATTTTTTTCTGTCCCAGCAAAGTAAATGAGATTTCTGAAATCTCATGCACATGATGCTTACTTGAAGCAGTTTCACATCTGCAGCTTGTCCAATCTGTTCATCGTTTTTGCCACATTTTTCATTCATTCCAACGAATGGGGAGAAGAGCATCGTGCATTATTTATTTTTTATTTTGAAATGTCTGCAACAAATATTTGGGTGCACATACCCATATAGAATCGTAGAGTTGGAAGGGACCTCCTGGGCCATCTGGTCCAACCCCCCTGCTCAAAGCAGAATTTGCTAACTCATCCCAGACAGATGTCTGTCCAGCCTCTGTTTGAAGACTTCTATTGAAGAAGAACTCATCACTAGTGTTGAGCGATACCACCCGATACTGAAAAATATCGGATCGTAATGGATCGGCCGATCTAAAAAAAAAAGTATCGGGTATCGCCGATTCCGATCACGGAAGTCGCATTCAAGTCAATGGAACAGAAATATCAGAATTAAAAAAAACCCTTTTTTTTCCCTGTAAGTTAATTCTACATGAAGAAAAACAACTAATAATAATATAGAATGTATTGTGGGAGGTGTAGGAGACATTAAAGCCATAGAGGTTTAGCCCAATCAAATGGAATAGCAGTAATTTGTTTTGTTTTTTAAAGACGTTCGTAGTTACAAAGATATTGACTATGTTAAAGTCTTTAATATTTTGTCAGATATGTATGTTTCACTACTTCCATGCTCTTCACCTTCTTTTTTACTTCTCCCACACTTTCTCCATCATCCTCAGCAGCATCTTTCATCAACTTCTTCTTCACCTTATTCATCTTCACCATTTTATTTTATTTTTTTTACATCATATTCTTCTTATTTAACTATTATTCTTCTTCATATTCTACTTCATCTTCTTCATATTCTTCTTCATCATATTCTTATCTGTCAGGCATTCCTGTAGTTGTAATCTATAAAAGTTTGAAGATTACACCTTCCGTTCAGCCTGTCACAAAAGATTTACAACAGGATTTGTCCGCGTTCAGTTTGGCCTGCAGCAGCAGGCCTTTTCCAGGGGCCCCACGAGGAGGAACGGACTCACCCCCATACACTGCTTAGTCTTCTTCTGCTTATAAATTAGATAATATCATTTTCTCAGATTTTTAGTCTTATGCTTAATGTTCTTCTGCTTTTGGTTTTTATGATTCTTGTTCTTCTGTCTCTTGTTGTTCTGCATCTTGGTGGTTGTCTTCCAGTTTTGTCCTCTTGGTCATCTTCTTCAGGGTCATCTTTTAGGTATTCTTCTGTGTGGTCTTCAGGGTCGTCGTCTTCAGGGTCATTGTCAGGGAGATCCAGGGTGAGAATCAAAACCTATTTCCACAAGCTTGAACTTGGAAAAGTAGCAGAAGGTACAAGAAGGCTGAGGAACTGCCGAGAACCAGCTGACTGTACTGGAACCCGGATGGGTAGCAGAAGGCACAATAGCAAATGGAACTAGCGAGGACCAACTGACGGTGCTGGAACCCGGAGGGGCAGCAGAAGGAACAAGAGCCAATGGCACAGCTGTGGACCAGCTGACGGTGCTGGAACACGGTTACTAAGCAGGAGGTACCTGTGCTACAAAGCACTACCAAGGACCAGCAGATGTTGCTGGAACTCGGACACCGAGAAGGAGGCACCTCGGCCAAAGGCTAGGCCGAGAAACAGCTGACGGTGCTGGAACCCGGATGCGTAGCAGAAGGTACCCATGATCAACAAAGTTGCAAGGCCGTGAGCCGGCCGCAGTTACCGAAACCCACAGTCCTACAGGGGGTGCTTGTCCTATTGGCACTACGGAATCAGCCTTTATTACCAGAACCCGCAGCCCACATAGGAAGCACTGAAACTGCAGGCACCATAGACTCGGCTAACCCGACCGCAACACGACAGGACAACGTATTGATGGCAAAGTCACGTTGACACTACCCGGAAACAGCAGGCGTGCTGGAACCAGGCTGGGCAGGAGGGAGTGCCCGTGCCAAAGACACTTCCGAGAACCAGCTGACGGTGCTGGAACTCGGATGGGTAGCATTAGCTACAAGAGTCAATGGAACTACCGAGAACCAGCTGATGGTGCTGAAACCCAGAGTGGCAGCAGAAGGAACAACAGCCAATGGCACAACCGTGGAACAGCTGACGGTGCTGGAACATGGTTACTAAGCAGGAGGTACCTGTGCTACAAAGCACTACCAAGGACCAGCAGACGTTGCTGGAACTCGGATACCAAGAAGGAGGCACCTAGGCCAAAGGCACTGCCGAGAACCAGCTGACGGTGCTGGAACCCGGATGGGTAGCAGAAAGTACCCATGAAAAAACAAAGTTGCAAGGCCGTGAGCCGGCCGCAGTTACCGAAACCCACAGTCCTAGAGGGGGTGCTTGTCCTATTGGCACTATGGAACCAGCCTTTATTACCAGAACCCGCAGCCCACATAGGAAGCACTGAAACTGCAGGCACCATAGACTCGGCTAACCCGACCGCAACATGACAGGACAACGTATTGGTGGCAAAGTGACGTTGACACTACCCGGAAAAAGCAGTCGCGCTGGAACCAGGCTGGGCAGGAGGGAGTACCCATGCCAAAGACACTTCTGAGCAGCAACTGGCGATGTTGGAGCCCAGGATCAATCACGGCGCAGGCTGAGGCCTACTTGGAGCAAGTTTTAGATCGGTTGTACACTACAACTGATTGTAACCGTGCTCCACTTAGGCCTCTGGCTCTACTGTCTCTAGTATTTCCCCTGGTCTCCAACCCCGCCAGTTGCTGCTCTGAAGTGGCGTCTGCACAATCCACACTTGTTCCTGGGTTACAGGGGCTCTGTCACGTCAGTGGATCCCCTGATGTGTGTCCGGCAAGGTCTCCTGCTCTGTCCGCATTCCCACTACTAGTAATGGGAATGTGGACAGAGCAGGAAACCTCGCCGGACACACATCAGGGGATCAACTGACGTGACTGAGCCCAAGTAACACAGGAACAAGTGTGGATTGTGCAGACGCCACTTCAGAGCTGTAGCAGGCGGGGTTGGAGGCCAGGGGAAATACTAGAGACAGTGGAGCCAGAGGCCAAAGTGGAGCACGGTTAAAAATCAGGAGTTTGAATGTGGATGGAGCAGGAGCCTGCCGTCCACACAGCAGGGGAGCAGCTGGCGTTACTGAACCCCACTAACACAGGAGCTAGTGTGTTTTTCTCTGTGCATACGACACATCTGAGCGACAACTGGCTGTGTTGAAGCCCAGGGATTATAGTTCAGGTGGTAGAAACATGAACACAACAGGAGACCTGGATACAGTTGCCAACCAATTATTTAGTTGGGAAGAGGACTGGCAAATTCTGGAGAAATCCAGGCCTTGTTCATTTTCAGAAAAGTAAGCCGGTCGACGTTATGGGAAGATAGTCGCGTGCGACGGTCTGTTAGTACACCACTTGCGGCAGTAAAGACGCGTTCCGATAATACACTGGCAGCAGGGCAAGCCAGCACCTCCAATGCATACTGGCTAAGCTCTGGCCATGTATCCAGCTTAGAGACCCAAAACTTGAAGGGGGAAGAGCCACCTGGGAGTACACTGACAGGGCAAGACATGTAGTCTGTCACCATCTGATGGAAACGTTGCC
Organism: Dendrobates tinctorius; assembly: GCF_039654945.1. NCBI lineage: Eukaryota > Metazoa > Chordata > Amphibia > Anura > Dendrobatidae > Dendrobates > Dendrobates tinctorius. The sequence continues at coordinate 16,646,299 of NW_027361827.1, forward strand.
TCCTGCTGACTGGAGCCGTCTGTGATGGTGTAGACAATTGTGGCGGGGACACAAAACTTTGCCACATTTGGGCCATAGTGGTCTTGCCTTGTGCTGAGGCGCGGCCTCTGCTGCCTCTTTGTGCCGAGTTTCCTCCACTGCCTCGACGCACAGCTGCTTTGTAAAGCACTAGAACCACTGCTGTCGGGTGGAATGGAAAACATGATGGACTGCACCAGTGTGTCTTGGTACTCCCGCAGTTTACGCTCCCGGTTCAACATTGGTATGAGGCTTTGTAAGTTGTCCCGGTAGCGAGGATCTAGGAGCGTGTACACCCAATAATCAGCCGTGTAGAGAATGTGGGCGATGCGGCGGTCGTTTCTCAGGCACTGCAGCATGAAATCAACCATGTGCTGCAGACTCCCAACTGCCAAAGAACCGCTGTCCCCTGTTTGAGGCGTGATCTCTGACTGCTCTGCATCACCCCACCCTCGCTGGACATACTGACTAGAGCTTTGTGTACCTCCCTCCTCTGGAGAGATGTCTTCCTCCATTGAGTCCTCCTCATCCTCCTCCTCACTAAGTGTCCACTGCCTAGGCCTTTGTGAGGAACCACATAGCACAGACTGTCCAGAAGCAGATGGCATTTGGGACTCCTCATCCTCCACCTCTTCCAAAACCTCATCCCTTACTGCTTGCAGTGTTTTTTGAAGCAGGCAGATAAGGGGGGACAGTCATGCTGACTAGTGCATCATCTGCACTCGCCATCCGCGTGGAATCATCGAAGGCACGCAAAACAAGACAGATGTCCTTCATAGAGGCCCACTCAGTGGTGCTGAAGTGTGACCGGCGCACAGTGCGACTTGTTTGCGCTTGATGCAGCTGGTACTCCATGCCTGCTGCTCACACAACCACTGCAACATATGTAACATTGAATTCCACCTGGTGGGTAGGTCACAACATATGATGCGATATTCCGGAAGGCGTAATCGGTGCTGCAGAGCAGCAAGGAGTGATCTTGCCGTGCTGGAATTCCACAAGTGAGCGCACTCTATGCGGACCTTGTGCAGCAGTGCATCAAGATCCGGATAGTCCCTCAGAAAGCTCTGCACGACCAAGTTCAGCACATGTGCCAGACTTGGGATGTGAGTGAGGTTGCCTAGGCTGCCACCAGATTTCGGCCATTGTCACACACTACCAAGCCCGGCTGGAGATTCGCTGGCACAAACCACACGTCGCTCTCATGCTTGATGGCATTCCAGAGCTCCTGCGCTGTGAGGCTTCGATTCCCCAAAGAAATTAATTTGAGTACGGCCTGTTGACGTTTGGCCACGGCTGTGCTCATATCGGTCGTAACAGGCTTCTGCTGCGCTGTTTCTGAGGAACTTGAGAAGAAGGAGGAGTCAATGTGTACAGACTGGATTCCTGCAATCTGTGGAGTTGGCAGAGCACATACAGCGCCACTCTCCAGATCTGTACCCTGCTCCACAACATTGACCCAATGGGCAGTGAGGGAAAGGTATCGTCCCTGTCCAAGGTTACTGGTCCACGCGTCGGTGGTCAGGTGGACCTTGCTACTAACGGCGTTTAGTAGCGCATGTTTTATTTTTCCCTCCACGTTTCTGCAGGGCAGGGACGGCTCGCCTGCTAAAATAAAAGCGGCTGGGCACGGTGTATTGTGGGACTGCTAATGCCATGAAGTCCCGGAAGGTGTCAGTCTCCACCAGCTTGAATGAGAGCATTTCAAGTGCCAGTAGTTTGGCAATGCCAGCATTCAGAGCCTGTGCTCTGGGATGGTTTGCCGAGTATGGCCGCCTTTTATCCCATGCCTGTGCTACCGATGGCTGTCGAGTGGCCTGGGAGTGTGAGGATGACTGGGAACGTGGTGCTGTGGGTGGAATGTCACAGGGTCTCCGGACAACAGTGCCAGAGGTTCTTCCTTGGCGATCCTGTGAGGAAGCCGAACCAGCTGTGTGTGAACTGGAGGAAGAGGTCCCAACACGAGCTGAAGAGGTGGTAGGTGGTGCTGTACGTTGGCCTACGTCTTCAGTGTGTCTGTGTAACTCCAACTCGTGCTTGGTCCGCACATGTTTCCACATATTAGTGGTATTGAGGTTGCTGACATTTTTTCCTCTTTTGACTCTGATGACACAGCTTGCATTTGACAAAGCAAATGTCATCTGCAACTGTGTCAAAAAAGGACCACGCACTGCAAGTCTTGGTAGTGCCCGTTTTGCCATTTGAAAGAGGAATGCTCCTAACGGGTGCCGAAGTGGAGGCTACAGGCAACCAAGTCTGCCCCCTCCCTCTCCCTCCTGTTTTGGCCGTTTGGGGAATCTCTTCCTCAGAGCTGCTCCCACCACCTTCCTCATCCTCACGCCATGATGGGTCAAGGACCTCATCATCTACACTCCCCTCTTCAAACACCTGCTTCTCCTGGGTTGTCTCGCCAGCACCGTACGCACCAGAAAGTGGCACCTGTGTCTCGTCATCATCTGATGCGTACTGAGGTGTGCTGACCATAGGCACTGGCCCACCCGCCTCTTCAGATTCAGAGGGACAAAGAAGTTGCGCATCACTGCATACTCCCTCTTCTTCACATTCTGGAATGCTGCTTGGCTGGCCCCCTCTTTCCAAGCCAACAGATTCAGAGAACAGAAGTAGAGACTGATGGCTCCTGTCCAGGGCTCTCTGACTGCCTGGGCACTTTGGCAGGTGGTGAAGAGACAGATGGTTGCTCTTCTGTGCTCTGGCCCTGAGAGGATGTGGAAGTCATTGAAGTCGATGCGTTAGCTGCCATCCATCCGACAACGGCTTCAATTTGTTCCTCCCGCAGCAGTGGGGTACGGCGAGGTCCTACAAAGCTGTGCATAAAGGACTGTTGCCTGCTAAAACTGGGGGCTGCTGACTCACTGGTGCCCGCAGCAGGCACAGAATCCCCACGTCCTCTCCCTGCAGAATCCCCACGTCCTCTCCCTGCTGAAACTCCACGCCCACGTGCCTTACTCCCTGCCTTCTTCATCTTGCTAGACTGATAAAGATAGGCAGAAAAGTACAAAGGGGGGGCTTAGTGTGCTTATTTGTGAACAGCTGGTTACAGGTAGAAGAAACACTAATTTTATGAAGTGTGTGATAAAAAAAATAATTGGGCAATACAAATCTGGCTGCAGTTGAAGGGCACAAGCCAGAAAAAAAAGCTCCTCTATCTACTCCTATATAGTGTTTGCAACCAACCAGTGTAGATAGATGCACACTAATAGGAGAAGAAAAGATGAGCTGCAATTAAAGAAAAATATGTGTGAGGCAGTGACGCACGCTGAGCGGCCTACAACCAGACGTAGCTGCAGGACACACTACTCAGCGTGAGCTGCACTCACACACCGAGACCTCTCAGACAGCCGTGAACAGTGCAGCTAAGTGGGCACTAGCACTGAAAGGCTGCAGAAAGGCTCCGCTGTCTACTAGAGTGTTTGCAACCACCGTATATGGATGCACACTAATAGGAGAAGAAAAAATGAGCTGCAGTAAAAGAAAAATATGTGTGAGGTAGTGACGCGCTGAGCGGCCTACAACCAGACGTAGCTGCAGGACACACTACTTAGCGTGAACTGCACTCACACACAGTCAGAGACCTCTCAGACAGCCATGAACAGTGCAGCTAAGTGGGCACTAGCACTGAAAGGCTGCAGAAAGGCTCCGCTGTCTACTACTAGTGTTGCAACCAACGTATATGGATACGGATGGAAGCACACTAGATATAATTTTTGAAAAATAAGCAGCTCAAAAAGAAAAATATGTATGAGGCAGCAGTGAGGCACGCTGGGCGGCCTACAACAAGACGTGGCTGCAGGACCCACTCCACAGCGTGAGCTGCACTCACACAGCCCTTGCAGGCAGCTGTGAACACTGCTGCTAGGGAAAAGAAAGCTACAGTGGTGGTTTATGTAGCCTAGTTAAAGCACAATATGTTTGGTAGAATCGCTATTTCTAACTGTCCCTCACAGACTTCAATAGCAGCCTGTCCCTAACTGAATTCACAGCAGAGTGACCAGAAATAGCGGCGGCGGCTTTTATAGTGCATCATGACATCATTTCAGCAGCCAATCACAGCCATGCCAATAGTTAACATGCCTAAAAGGATGTGCCCACACTTCTGAGGATTCCCATTGGCGGAAACAAAGCGAGCGGGCTCATAGCATTATGGGAACTTCCGATTCCGGTATCCGATATGAAAAAAGTATCGGAAGTCAGTAGCGGGATTCTGATACAGCTAATATCGGCCGATACCCAATACTTGCGGTATCGGAATGCTCAACACTACTCATCACCTCTCGTGGCAGCCTGTTCCACTCATTGATCACTCTAACTATCAAAAAGTTTTTTCTAATATCTAATCTGTTTCTCCTCCCATTCAGTTTAATCCCATTGCTTCTAGTCTTTCCTTGTGCAAATGAGAATAAAGATGATCCTTCTACAATGTGACAGCCCTTGAGATATTTGTAAACATCTATTAAGTCTCCTCTGTCTTCTCTTCTGCAAGCTAAACATCCCAAATCCTGCAACCTTTCCTCATAAGACAGGGTTTGCAGACCGGTCACCATTCTGGTCGCTCTTTTCTGAACTTGTTCCAGTTTGTTGATGTCTTTTTTAAAATGTGGTGCCCAAAACTGGACACAGTATTCCAGATGAGGTCTGACCAAAGAGGAGTAGAAGGCAATAATGACTTCACGTGCTCTTGACTGTATGCTTCTGTTAATACATCCTAGAATTGCATTTGCCTTTTTTTGCTGCTGCATCACACTGACGCATATTCAGTCTGATCTATTAGTATTACCCAAGTCTTTTTCACATGTGCTGTTGCTTAGCCCTATTCCTCCCATTCTGTATATGCTTTTAACATTTTTATTGCCCAGATGTAGAACTTTGCATTTTTCCCTGTTAAAAACCATTCTGTTAGTTGCTGCCCACTGTTCCAGTTTATTTATCTTTTTGAATCCTCTCTCTTCTCTAGTATTAGCTATCCCTCCTAGCTTTGTGTCATCAGAAAACTTAACCAGTTTACCCTCAATTCCTTAATCTAAATCATTGAAAAAAATGTTGAACAATACAGGGCCCAGGACAGAGCCCTGTGGAACCCCACTTGAGACATTCTTCCAGCTGGATGTGCAGCCATTTACGACCACTCTTTGGGTCCGATTACTAAGCCAGTTATGAATCCACCTAACAGTTGCCTTGTCCATTCTACACTTAGCCATTTTTTCAATAAGGATTGTGTGAGATACTTTGTCAAATGCTTTGCTGAAGTCAAGATATACTATATCTACAGCATTTCCCTGATCCATCCAATCAGTGATTCTGTCATAGAAGGAAATTAAGTTAGTCTGACATGACTTATTAGTTACAAACCCATGTTTAATCACTTCCTTCTTATCCAGGTACTTACATGTTGTTTAATAATTTGTTCAAAGATCTTTCCTGGTATAGAAGTCAGACTCACCGGCCTATAGTTGCCTGGGACCACCTTCCCCTTTTTGAAGATAGGAACAACATTTGTTCTTCTCCAGTCTTCTGGGACTTCTCCTGTTCTCCAAGAATTTTCAAAGATTATGGAGAGGGGTTCAGAAATTTCTTCTGCTATCTCCTTCAGTACTCTGGGGTGTAATTCATCTGGACCTGGAGACTTGAATTCATTTAGGTTAGCTAAGTGTTTCCTCACTATCTTTCTGTTTATAGATATCCTGGATTCTTCTATTCCCTTAATAGGACAGTGAAGAATAGTTGATGTTACATTTCCTTTCTGAGAGAAAACATGCAAAATAGGAATTTAAAAGTTCGGCCTTCTCATCATCCTGTCTTACCATTTCATCATTTTCATCCTGTAAAAATCCTATAGCATCTTTGACTTTTCTTTTACTTTTGACATATCCCCAAAATCCTTTATTATTGCTTTTGACATCTCTTGCAAGCCTCAATTCATTGTCAGCTTTAATAATCTGATTCGTGCCCTGCAGGTTCTGCAGACAGCATTATATTCTTCTTTAGATATGCCTCCTTTCCATTTTATAAACATTTCTTTCTTCCTTTTTAGCATGTGCTTAAGTTTTGTGTTCATCTATCCCGGTTTCCTTAAATGCTTCCTATTCTTCACTCTTTTTGGAATTGTTAACAATTGTACTTTGAGAATTTCATTTTTCAAGATTTCCCATCCTTCCTGGACATTTTTGTCTTTAAGGATATCCAGCCATTGGATCCCTCCAATTCTCTTTCTGAATCCCTTAAAATCTGCCTTTCTGAAATCTAACCTTGACGTCTGAGTCTTCACAGGTCTTCCTCCTCTAGTTATCCAAAATTCTAAAATAGCATGGTCACTACCTCCTAGGGTCCCAGCCACTTTTACCTCCTCAACCATTTCCTCCCTGTTTATAAGGATTAGATCCGTAGCAGTTCCCCTTGTTTTCTCCCCTACCTTTCTGAAGATAAAGCTGTCAGCAAGAGAGGATAAGAATTTCCTTGACCTGTTAGTTTTGCCTGAGAGAGATTCCCAACAAATGTCTGGATAGTTGAAATCTCCCATGACAACTATGTCATATTTTTTTGAGAACGCGGCCATTTGATGCATAAAGAGTTCATCCCTATCTTCAGCTTGCACAGGCGGCCTGTAGTAAATGCCTACAATGGTGTCCTTTCCATTGTTCTATCCTTGTATTCTTTCCTCTAACAGTTTCCACAGAACTTCCAGCCTCTGAAGCTTCAATCTCTGTGCAGATATACGCGTTTCTAACATACAATGCGACACCTCCTCCTCGTTTATCAAGTCTGTTTCTAGCAAATAAGTTTTATCCTTCTAGCCTTGTATTCCAATCATGTGTATTGTCCCACCAAGTTTCAGTGATTCCAGTGACATTTCTTTTCCTGTGTTAGTAGTTCCAATTCTCCTTGATTGTTGCCCATGCTTTGTGCATTAGTAAAGAAACATTTTAGTTTGTGATTGGTTTCTCTTTCTCCAATATTTTTATTTAGATTTTTTTGTCTTTGTTCTTTCCTCCCACTTCTAATAGCAGAGTTCTCAATAGCATTTGTCAGGTGTATGGCTTTTTCTGGTCTTTTGCTTCCCTTCCCATGTTGTTCTAGTTTAAAGCTCTCCTTACAAGTGTAGCAAGGCGACTTCCAAATACATGTTTTCCAGTCTTCGTAAGGTGCACCCTATCTCTAGCAAGTAGGCCATTGTATAGGTAATTCACTCCGTGATCCAGAAATCCAAATCCTTGCTGACGGCACCATCGACGTAGCCAGTTGTTCACCTGCAGAATCTTATTCCACCTCCTTGTTCCATGGCCATCCACTGGGAGGATGAAAGAGAAGACCACCTGTGCTCCCAGTTTTTTCACTTTCTTACCCAAGTTTTCAAAGTCACTGCAGATGGTTTCCAGGTCGTTTCTTGCTGTGTCATTTGTCCCCACATGTACGAGGGGCGATCCAAAAGTAATGATAATCGGTTATTTCTATTGCACACAGAAATTAAAATAAAATGTTTTCTTCTCTCTTAGGTACCCACTAGTCCAGGAAAAAAAAATCACTTAAATAGGCCACGATTCCCGAGAGCTACATTCATTTGAATATGAACTGCCAAGGAGTGAACATCAAAATGGAAAAAAACGAGCTCAGAGCTCTCATCAAATACCTCTGCTTGAAAAAAATGTCTACCAAAGACATACACAGCGACTTGGTGGAAACATTGGGGGTCTCTTCTCCTCCATATTCCACAGTTGCACGCTGGGCCAAGGAATTTAAGCTGGAAAGAACATTGACGGAAGTTGAACATCGCGAAGGACGCCCATCCTTGTCCCTCAATGAAGAAAACGTGAAAAAAGTTGAAGTTGTGTTGGCAGATCGAAGAATGACTATCAGGCATGTAGCTGAGGTCACAGGGATCTCATATGGCAGTATTCAAAGAATCCTTGCAAAAGAATTGCATATGAGAAAGGTCTCCACGCGTTGGGTGCCAAAAATGTTAACCGACGAGCAAAAGAAGAAACGAGTTGACATTTCAATAGCAAATCTCGAAAAGTTCCAAGCAGACAAGGAGAATTTTTTGTCACATTTTTTGACCATGGATGAGACCTGGATCCACCACTTTGATCCCGAAACTAAACAACAATCGATGACATGGGAACGAGCCGACGAACCGAAGCAATTCAGTGTCAAGCTCAGCAGGGAATGTTATGGCGTCCGTTTTTTGGGACGCTGAAGGAATTATTATGGTGGACTATTTGGAGAAGGGAGCCACTATTACGGGCTCCTACTACGCAGAACAAATAAGAAGATTGCGGGAGGCTATCAAGGAGAAAAGGCGCGGCAAACTGCGGGCTGGAGTGCTGTTTCACCAAGATAACGCAGTGGCTCACAAAGCTGCAGTTGCCATGGCTACCATTCAAGAAGCGGGCTTTGAACTGGTGGAATACCCCCCCTATTCGCCAGATCTAGCCCCCAGTGACTTCTTTCTCTTTCCTCGGCTCAAGGAACACCTCCGGGGCAAGAAATTTGACGACAATAGCGACGTGATAACCGCTGTTGGGGAGTTTTTTGAGGGTCAAGATCAAGAATTTTTTTCGAAGGGAATTCTAAGTTTAGAAAACAGATGGACTAAATATATAAACTTGTTAGGAGACTATGTAGAAGAATAAAAAAATTTTTTGACTATATTCATTGTGTTTATTATTGATTATCATTACTTTTGGATCGCCCCTCGTAGTAGCAGGAATGGGTGGTCATCTGTAGGTCCTGATATCCTGTCAGACACATCTTTAATTTTTGCACCTGGAAGACAGCACATTTCGATTCAGGTTATATCCGGTCTGCAGATAGCGGCCTCTGTTCCTCTCAACAGGGAATCCCCATGACCACCACTCTCAGTTTCTTCTTCACAACAATTTTCTTTCTCCATCCAGGAGGATTCTGAAGGCGTATAAGGTTGCTGATTGTGTATGGTTTGCTTATAAAAAATATATATAATCTTTTATCACTTTGATATTGGGTCATTAAAGGAAAGCTCATTTGTATTTTAAATTACTCCAACCATGGTTTGTTTGTTTTTCTTCCCTCAAGCCCTTGGCTTTGTTGCGATGGCAATTGTGCTCATAAAAGTGAAATTTGACTGCATTTTCTCTGCTCACCTTGTCTTGTTGGCAGGGATACAAAAACATACACTCATGCAAATAGACTTTTTTTTTCCCCCTGTAACCAACAAGAACATGGTTGTAGAGATGAGCACATTAATTTTGCAGGATCCTTATCCAGTAGTGTGGTTAGTAATCCATGGCTGCTGGATGAGAACCCTACAACATGCCTCTTAGGGTCCCGTTACACATAGCGACACTCCAGCGATCCCAACAACGATACGACCTGGGAAGGATCGCTGGTACGTCGCTACATGGTCCCTAGTAAGCTGCCACACAGGCAGATCTACTCAACGATGCAGCAACGGTACGGCGATCCGTATAATGACCTCGGCGGTCGTTAGGACCTTGTCACACAGCAGCTATTTTGACGACTCACGCCTGAGTTCTGAGTCGCCAACGAGGTCACTCGTCGTTGTTATGGTGTCAAACACAGCGATGCATGCTGGGCAGCGGGACACCAGTGGTCAAAAAATGGCCCAGGACATTCAAGCACCATCAGCGATATCGCAGTGGGGGGCCGGTCACTGCTATGTGTCACACGTAGCGAGATCGCTGGCGAGGTCGCTTTTGCGTCGCAAAACCTGTGACATTTCAGCGATGTCGCTAATAATCTCTCTATATGTGAAGTACCTTTTAGGCTCCAGATATTCTGAGACACAGAAACAGAACACAGTATGACAAACGTGCATAAATACTCTGTTGTAAAATATATGTAACTGTAAGTAGCAAGTGCTAGTAAAAGATGTTAACAAAACCAGGGTATTTTGTTGATACGTTTTTTTGCAAAAAAATACGCTAAGCCACTCCGCCGCGTCAAGGCATACCCTTCTCGGAGCAGTCCTATCTAATATATTTAAAAACCTGAACATGTGAATAATACCTTCATGAGCAGGGTTCAGAAAGGTGCTGCCCGGTATGGGCTCGCTGGGCAAAATGGCTTTTTATGCATGTCCCAAAAGAGAGAGGTGGGGATCTCCCAAACCTTGCATAAGCAAGAAATCAATAGATTCAGAACACTACATTTTTTTGCAAAAAAACGTATCAACAAAATACCCTGGTTTTGTTAACATCTTTTACTAGCACTTGCTACTTACAGTTACATATATTTTACAACAGAGTATTTATGCACGTTTGTCATACTGTGTTCTGTTTCTGTGTCTTAGTTCTTGGGTGGTGTGAACAGGGTCTTATTGACCCGTTCAGTTTTTGTGCATGTGTCATGTGTTCTGAATCTATTGATTTCTTGCTTATGCAAGCTTTGGGAGATCCCCGCCTCTCTCTTTTGGGACATGCATAAAAAGCCATTTTGCCCAGCGAGCCCATACCGGGCAGCACCTTTCTGAACCCTGCTCATGAAGGTATTATTCACATGTTCAGGTTTTTAAATATATTAGAACGGGACTGCTCCGAGAAGGGTATGCCTTGACGCGGCGGAGTGGCTTAGCGTACATTTTTTTGCAAAAAAATGTATCAACAAAATACCCTGGTTTTGTTAACATCTTTTACTCGCACTTGCTACTTACAGTTACATATATTTTACAACAGAGTATTTATGCACGTTTGTCATACTGTGTTCTGTTTCTGTGTCTTAGTTCTTGGGTGGTGTGAACAGGGTCTTATTGACCCGTTCCGTTTTTGTCCAGATATTCTGGCAGATATCTGATTTGTAGGCCCAACACGATGTTGCTATGTGACGCACACAACGATGTTGCACCTGGCCTACCAATTGTAAGAGGTGCAATGGGTGTCACAGGTCCGGGTCTAGCGCCTCCCATCTTCTTGCGACGCCGTTCTCCTGCTTGCTTCCTCGCTCCCGGCATCGTGCTTCTGCGCAGGCGTACTTCTCTGCCCAGTTGAGGGCAGAGCAAAGTACTACAGTGTGCAGGCGCTGGGCCTCTCTGACCTTTCCCGGCGCCTCCACACTGCAGTACAGAGAGGTACACTTGCGCAGAAGTGCGATGCCGGGAACCAAGAAGTAAGCAGGATGGCAGCGTCTCAAGAAGATGGGAGGCCCCAGACCGCGACACCCAGCGGACCGAACCGCCCCTCCCCGGGTGAGTATAATAAAACTTAGGAGGATGTGGCACACCAAAATGAAGATAAAAATAAACTTTATTCAGGACTCAAGCCATAATTAAAAACCATGCAAAACCTGGTTTTTAATTATGGCTTGAGTGCCGAATAAAGTTTTTTTTTTTTAAGGCCGGGATCACACTTGCGATTTAAACGGCCGAGTTTCGCATGGTAATACACGGCGCTGCCGCCGGGACTCAGGAGCGGGGCGTGCAGCTCCATGTATTGCTATGCGGCCGCACGCCCCGCTCCTGAGTCCCGGCAGCAGCGCCGTGTATTACCATGCGAAACTCGGCTGTTTAAATCGCAAGTGTGATCCCGGCCTTATACGTTTTGGTGTGCCGCATCCTTCTTTTTGCTACTATGCAATACTGTGCTTTCCAGCCTTTGTGTGCTCCTCAATTTCCCTTCCACCAACTCCGACTCCCACATATATTGCTTATATTTAAGTGAAAAATTTATTGTAGTACAGTGTGAACATCAGACATTTAATCATTTTTATGATACAATAATCAAGACATTTAGAACATAATATATATTTATTGGAATACAACTTTAGAACACAAAAAACTGTAATAGATTGTAAATATGTAATACAGATTACATATATACAGTGTGTGTATGTATATAATATATATATATAACACTATGTAAGTGGCAAAAAACAGTTTTCAACAAAAACATACTAAGTAACATTTGTGCAGTCTATGAATTTGTTCTAAGAAATAGAATTGCCTCCATCAGATCCTCCTTCATAGATGACCTAAAATCTGACCTAATAATTTTAAGGCCAGAGAACAACCTCTCTACACTAACTTGGGTTGGAGGCAAAGCCGTAACCACATGGGCAACATCTCTAACAATTTCCAAGTATAAAGGAATTGCCTCGTGCACAGTCAGTTTTGATGAACGGTTGAATTTTTCTTTTTCTTTGAGAGCAAGTGAAACATTTTGCTAAAATAAGGTCAATCTGCTTGCTATAGGAGACGGAGTGAAATCTTTTTCCTTGCAGCAACGCTTTGCCTGCTCCATATCATCCAAATACTTGTCAAAGTCAAACTCCTCATCTGATGAGGATGAAGATATGGCAGCAGTAGCACTGTCAGGACCCAAGTCCTCTTGTGCCTGGCAGTCCTCCTGTAGGCCACTCATCCTAACTGCTACCTCAGTCAGCTTCTTTTCCTTTAGTAAGCTGTTGATCATCAAGCAGTATACGATGACTTGGGTCCACATAAACAGCTGCCAGGAAAATTTTATTTTCCAATAGCTGTGTGTCTCTCCATTTCATTGAAGCAGAAATGCCATCTGCGATTAAATCTCCTCGTTGGGACAGGCAAAATAGCAAGTTCTTCCACTCCCTTATGAAAATACCAGGAGTTAAATCCTCAGCTTGTAATTTTTTTTGTCACGGTAAATAGGTGATTAAGCAATTCCTTCAATTCAGCCACCTGTGTCCATTGACCTTCATTTAGGGTTACCTGAGGGTTCGCCATATCTATAAGAAACGGTTTTAGCCAGGATCAAAACTAGGGGGAGGCAGAACCTCATACTGCACACCTCAGCTGCTGCAGAAGCTTATACTGCACACCCCTACACTTGAAAATAAAGCCTGCACCTTAAGATGTGGTGAATGCAGTCTATTTATTCCAACTATCAATTGATGTTGATGTGTTACTGAAGATGAGCAATGCCTGTCCTGGGCGTCCTTTTGGGCAGCTATGAGGTGTACCTGACTGGTGCTAAAAAAAAAAGGAGTGTTAGTTTATGCGCTACCCGGCTTTCATTCTTTTTGGTACAGATAAAGGGGGTTTTACACATAGCGATATCGCTAGCAATATCGCTAAAACGTCACTGATTTTGTGACGTTATAGCGATATCGCTATGTGTGATACTTACCTCCGACCGGCTCCCCCGCTGTCCATCGCTGATCAAGCGCCTCCATTTCTCGTCATCTGCTTCCTGCTGGGGCTTCCTGCTGTGACGACAAGCGACGCTGGACGCGGGCGGGAGGACGCCAGGATCGCTGTGTGTGAAAGGTGAGTATCGTGCGCTGCGTCGCTGCTGCATCGCTGTGAGATCTTTCTGTGTGAAAGCTCACTAGCGATCATTTAGCGATGCACCAGCGATCCTGACCAGGTCGGATCGCTGGTGCATCGCTAAATGTAAAAGGGCCTTAAGATATGGATAGACAGAGCAGGTTTCTAATCTGCTTTTGTTAATGAAAACATCTATGAGCTCAAAAACCTTTCAGGTGAAGCAGTTTTTTAAAAAGCTGATCTGCTTTTGCAGCTGAAAAACGTATCCTCAAAAAACGCTGCAAAAACGCTGTGTGAATGTAGCCTTAGATCAGGCATAGAACAGCCATTTATAGGACATTTCATAACTTTCCCAAATTCCTATGAAAAAATATTCAGCACATTCTGCATTGAACTACTGTACCCAATTTATTATATATTTTAGGAGTCGGAGTCGGACCATTTTATACCGACTCCACCAAAATGAGCTACGACTCCGACTCCACAGCCCTGATTAGCGGGTTAAATCCCGCTGTCAAACGCTGACAGTGAGCATTTAGCTACTGCTTCCAGATGCCAGGCGGGAAATGAGCGCATCCCCGTCACGTGATCGGGGGTCAGCAACGCTTTGCCTTGACAGCCAGAGGTCTCATAGAGACCTCTATGGTTGTTGCCGGCACATTGCTATGAGCGCCACCCTGTGGGTCGGTGCTCATAGCAATGCAGTAAATCTGCTACATATGGGCGTTCTGAACATCGCCTATATGTAGCAGAGCCGATAAAGTATGGCATGCTTCTAGCCTCCCATGGAGGCTATTGAAGCAATCAAAAGTTTTTAAAAAAAGTTTTAAAATTAAAAAAAATCTAATAGTTCAAATCGCCCCCCCTTTCGCCCCAATCAAAATGAAACAATAAAAAAAATCACACATATTTGGTATCGCCGCGTTCAGAATCGCCCAATCTGCCAATAAAAAAGGATTAACCCGATCGCTAAATGGCGTAGCAAGAAAAAAATTAAAAACGCCAGAATTACGGATTTTTGGTCACTGTGACATTGCAATAAAATGCAATAACGGGCGAGCAAAAGAACGTATCTGCACCAAAGTGGTACCATTAAAAACGTCAGCTCAGTGCGCAAAAAATAAGCCCTCACCCAACCCCAGATCATGAAAAATGGAGACTCTACAGGTCTTGGAAAATTGTGCTTTTTTTTTTTTTTAAAGCATGCTTTAGAATTTTTTTCACCACTTAGACAAAAGAGAAACTAGACATGTTTCGTGTCTATGAACTCGCAATGACCTGGAGAATCATAAGGGCAGGTCAGTTTTAGCACTTAGTGAACCTAGCAAAAAACAAGTGTGGAATTGCACTTTTTTTTTTTTTGCAATTTCTCCACACTTGGAATTTTTATCCCGTTTTCAAGTACATGACATGGTAAAACCAATGATGTCGTTCAAAAGTACAATAAGCCCTAACATGGCCATATTGACGAAAAAATAAAGTTATGGCTCAGGAAAGAAGGGGAGTGAAAAATCAAAAAAAGCTCCGGTCATTAAGGGGTTACATTAGTGCATGCCACTGCTAAATGATTGGCTAGCAGGGGCTTACAGGTTCCACACTTTCCGGATGAGGGAGTGCTCGCCGATATCCTGTGATTATGCCGTAATTCTGAGTCCCATACCTTCTTTGAGCTGATTTATTTGAAGAGGGGCTAGCTGCTGGGGAGTTGCTGCTTGACTATATTTAAAAACCAGGATCCTTGCAAATGCAGTGTACTTATTACAGCCAGGGAACCAAGACCACCGGAGCACTGGTGGAGAGGCAGTGCTGGACACACAGGGAGGGTAGGGTGAGTACCTGCTGTGTACAAATCTTTGCTGAGAAGTTTATCCTTGAAAACCCTTTCTAAAGTTTGTTTAAAGGGACTCTGTCGGTACAGAATGAATGATCAAGTACAAGGAGCACCGTAGCGTGGCCAATCAATTAACTCCTTTCTGCCATCTGACGTACTATCCCGTCCATGGGACCCGGACCCCAATGCCCATGGACAGGATAGTACGGCAGTGATCAGCGGCGCTCACTGGGGGAGCGCCGCTGATCGCGGCTGGGTGTCAGCTAATTATCACAGCTGACACCCGGCAGTATGTGTCAGGGGCGGTCACGAACCGCCTCTGACACTAACCCCTGGCACACTGTGCACTCCCTGGCACTCCCTCCGTGCTTCCCTGAGACCCCCGCAGCAGCGCGATGTGCAGCGCTGCTGCGGGGGTCTCCTTCCCTGCAGGTTCCCGGATCCAAAATGGCGGCGGGGACCTTCGGGGGCCTGCAGGGAGCCGGCTTCCTCATGCCTGCAAAGCGCCGGCATGAGGAAGCCTCCTGCACTGTCTGTGTCAGATCGCTGATCTGTCACAGCGATCTGTGATGTGACAGGTCAGCGATCTGTCACATGACAGTTATGTCCCCCCCTGGGACAGTATAATAAAGTTAAAAAAAAGTGAAAAATAATTTATAAAAAATCGCTAAATAAATTTTAAAAAAATATATTCCCTAATAAATTAATTTTTTGGAAATAAAAAAACCCCAAAACAATAAAAGTACACATATTTAGTATTGCCGTGTCCGTAACGACTCGCCCTATAAAACTTCCATTAGTTAACCCCTTTAGCGAACCCCTTAAAAAAATAAAAAGCAAAGCAAAAAATAATGCTTTATTATCATACCGCCGAACAAAAAGTGCAATAACGCTCAATCAAAAAGACAGCTATAAATAACCATGGTACCGCTGAAAACGTCATCTTGTCCTGCAAAAAACGAGCCGCCATACAGCGTCATCAGTGAAAAAATAAAAGTTATAGCTCGCAGAATAAAGCGATGCAAAAATAATAATTTTTTTTATAAAATTGTTTTCATTGGATAAAAGCGCCAAAACATAAAAAAAAGCTGCAGCAAAGCGGTCTATAGGAGCGCTAAAGGAGAGGCAGAAACCATAAAAAAGGTTTTACAAATCCGCTTTATTTCTTCCTCCAATACCCACAACGCGTTTCCACGGTCACAGCCGTCTTCCTCAGGTGGAATGATTCCACCTGAGGAAGACGGCTGTGACCGTGGAAACGCGTTGTGGGTATTGGAGGAAGAAATAAAGCTGATTTTTAAAACCTTTTTTATGGTTTCTGCCTCTCCTTTAGCGCTCCTATAGACCGATTTGCTGCAGCTTTTCACTTATTTTCCTCTCCTTGAGGACTAGCGGCTGGAGCAGCTTCGAGGGCAGCCGCTTGCGGGAGGGCCTGCGTTTTTTTCGGCGACGCTGAGAAGCTCCAGGACCTTTGGTAGTGCACTTACGGCTGTGGCCGGCTACAAGATATATCCGGAAGCCGGTGAGAGAAGGTTGCCGACAGCCACGTGCAGTGCCCTCCTGGGGTGAGAGGACACGCTACCCACCCACTACTAACGTTCACACCGTGGTTGTGCAAGGGTGGCACAACCCTCTAAGGTGAGCACCCTGTTCATTTAGTTAGGGAAATCATTTTTAATACAGGTACACTCATAGCGCCTTTCTTTTTATTTTTTCCTTATGTAAAACATAAAAAAAGACATAAATGAGGTATCGCTGTAATCGTACTGACCCGAAGAATAAAGCCGCCTTATCTAGTTTACCACACACGGAACAGTGTAAGTGCACCCCCCAAAAGAAATTCTTGAAATGCTGGTTTTTGTTCATTCTGCGTCCCAAAAATCGGAATACAAAGCGATCAAAAAATGTCACGTGCCCGAAAATGGTACCAATAAAAACATCAACTCGTACCACAAAAAATAAGACCTCACATGACTCGGTGGGTCAACATATCGAAAAATTATAGCTCTCAAAATGTGGTAATGCAAAAACTATTTTTACAATAAAAAGTGTCTTTTAGCATGCGACAGCTGCCAAATATAAAAACCCACCATATATAGTAAATCAAACCCACCAATATCACCCCCTTAGTTAGGGAAAAGTAATAAAATTTAAAAAATGTATTTATTTCCAGTTTCCCGTTAGGGCTAGGGTTAGCGTTATGGCTAGGGTTAAGGCTGAGATTAG
Organism: Dendrobates tinctorius; assembly: GCF_039654945.1. Taxonomy (NCBI): domain Eukaryota; kingdom Metazoa; phylum Chordata; class Amphibia; order Anura; family Dendrobatidae; genus Dendrobates; species Dendrobates tinctorius. The sequence goes on from NW_027361827.1 coordinate 16,663,623, forward strand.
GGTTAGGGGTGTGTTGGGGTTAGGGTTGAAGTTAGAATTGGGGGGTTTCTACTGTTTGGGCACATCAGGTGCTCTCCAAACGCAACATGGTGTCTCAATTCCAGCCAATTCTGCGTTGAAAAAGTCAAACGGTGCTCCTTCCCTTCCAAGCTCTGCCATGTGCCTAAACAGTGTTTTACCCCCACATATGGGGTATCAGCCTACTCAGGACAAATTGCAAAACAACTTTTGGGGTCCAATTTCTCCTGTTACCCTTAGGAAAATAAAAAATTGGGAAAAAAATGACTTTTAGGCACATCAGGGGCTTTCCAAACGCAACATGACACCCACAGACCATTCCATCAAAGTCTGCGCTCCAAAACGTCACTACTCCCCTACCGAGGCCCCGACGTGTGCCCATACAGTAGTTTTCTCCCACATATGGGGTATCAGCCTACTCAGGACAAATTGGACAACAACTTTTGGGGTTCAATTTCTCCTGTTACCCTTGGGAAAATAAAAAAATTGGAGACTAAAAGATCATGTTTGTTGGAAAAAATATGATCTTTTTATTTTCACGCCCTGGCGTTATAAACTTCTGTGAAGCACTGGGGGTTCAAAGTGCTCACGACACATCTAGATAAGTTCCTTAAGGGGTCTAGTTTCCAAAATGGGGGCACATCGGGGGTTCTGCAAATGCAACATGGTGTCCGATCACAATTCCAGCCAATTCTGCGTTGAAAAAGTCAAACGGCGCTTCTTCCCTTGCGAGCACTGCCGGGCGCCCAAAAAGTGGTTTACCCCTACATATGGGGTATCGGTGTATTCAGGAGAAATTTTGTGGTTCATTTTCTCTTTTAACACTTGTGAAGATAAAAAAAAAATTGGTTCTGAAGTAATTTTTTTGCAAAAACAAGTTGAATGTTATTTTTTTTTCCTTCCACTTTGCTTCAGTTCCTGTGAAGCACGTAAAAAGTTAATAAACTTCTTGAATGTAGTTTTATATAAGTAAGAAAAAGAGTGGGCACCACTTAATATAATAAAAATAAACAAAAAAAGCCCGGTGCTACTCATTGCATTAACATAGATAATATGGAAAGAAGACAGAGCGCAAAGTATAGTGCACACAAGGGAAATAATGAATAATTAAAGGTTTTATTCAACACAAAAGGCCAGACAGAAAATTTACATTAAAAACAGTTAAAATCGTGATGGAGCGACATGCAAAATAATGAGAAAGGCAGGTGAGTGAAAAAACAATTATACCAAATACAAAAAAAGCAGTAAAATAAAATTACAGACATTTCCAATAAATGATGAACGGATTAACAAAAGAGAGCAATATGAAACGTGATAACACATAATGGAGGGCTCACATGAAAATGTGCCAAAAAATCACACTAATAATGAATAATCTCCCTAGTCACTAAAAATATGAAAAATGCCAATATAGGTGCCAGAAAAATATATAAAATATATTTTGAACAAAAGGTGGAAGCAAAATACCAGTAGCCAGAACAAGTATGCAAATAAGTTATACCAAAGATATAGGGCAATAAATGGCCAATAAAAGTTTACACACATGTATAGACTAGCGGGATAAGCGAACACCCACCTAGAGATGCAATGCATCAAGCTCAATGCTAGCACTTAGGAAATGTTAGGCTATGTGCACACGTTGTGGAGTCTCCTGCGGATTTTTCTGCACAAGATCCGCAGCTCTTGGCAGAAAACGCATGTGGTGTTTTGCTGCGGTTTTTTTTTTAGTGTGGAATTGTCAGCAGTTTTTGCACAGAGACAGATAAAGTTTGAGAAACTAGACTCCAGAAAAAAAAAGTGATGTAATTTCCTTGTCCAACCCCTCCTTTTCCATTCTCCATTTTGCTTTTACCAAAGCAACAATGATGAGTGCCAGAAATGAGCAGCAGAGCACCCAGCGGGCTGAAGAGTATAGCGCGCAGCGCCTATCGGTCTGCAGGCCATTCAGAGTACTCATGCTGGGGTGTTTGCTGCAAATCCTGATGCAGCATAGAGAGCAGGTAAGATCAAGTTTATTGGGGTTGGATTAGGTTAGGCTTGAGATTTTTTGGGATTAGGATTAGGAACATGATTATGGTTGGGATTAGGTCATGGTTTGGATTAGGGTTATGGTTGGGATTTGGATTTTTGTTGTCATTGGGTTAGGATTGTGATTAGTGTTTGGATTAGGAATAGAATTGGGGATGGGATTAGGGTTATGGTTGGGATTTGGATAAGGGTTGTGATTAGGAATAGATTTGGGATTGGGTATGGGATTAGGGTTATGGTTGAGATTAGGGTTATGGTTGTGAATAGGGCTATGGTTAGGATTTGGATTAGGGTTGTGATTGGGTTAGGTTTGTGATTAGTGTTTGGATTAGGAATAGACTTGGGATTGGGATTATTGTTGGAATTAGGCTTTCGATTGTGGTTGGGATTAGGAATAGTTTTGGGATTAGGGTTGGGATTCCGAAAATTCTTGACATGTCTTTGTTTTTTGAGTGTGTTGTGTACTAAAACAATATTTTTATTTTAGGTGCAGCAGCAGCGAAAGAAGGAGAATGCGAGGCTGTAAATTGTGGGTGCACCCACTCTTAGTGGAGAGAACAAAGGTCATTTTTACGTTCTTTATAACGATTTGAGGAGGTAAGTTGCCAAATATCTCAAGATTAGAGTTGAGCGACTTTTGCTTTTTTAGGGTCGCGTTTCGTTTCGTGAAACCCGACTTTTCCAAAAGTCGGGTCGAGCAAGATCGTCCGATTATAGGGAAAAGTCGGGGTCGTCCCGAAACACGAAACCCAATGTAAGTCAATGGGGAATAAAAGTCGGCAGTGAGAGGAGGACAGGAAACACACCTACAGTGCCCATTTGAATGCCAAAAGCATCAATTCTTCTTACTTAAGCTTGTCAACCTTAATTAACTTCGTAATACAAGTTACGCACTGAAAAATGGGGGTTATTTGGCTAAATTTGTGGAGGGGGAGGGCTGGCTGCAGGTTTTCATGTGCCCTGGGCAAAAGAGCGCCCCTTTAACACATACCACAACTCATCATGCTCCGATACGGCAGAGAAATAGCGGTATAGTACAATGAAAAATACCTCACTTTTTACATCTCATGACGAGGCCCATCTATTTCTCCATACAAAATCATTGGTCCCATATAATGTTTGAAACAGTATATGATGAGCTCCACATAATGCTACAGTATATGTTGGTCCCCATGGATGAAGCTCCACTGTCTTATGGGCCCAAATAATGCTCCAAACATAATGGGCCCCATTTCTAATGCTCTAGTGTATAATGGGCCCTGTAAATGCTGCTCCAGTGTCTGATGTCCACCTTTGGAATGTTCCATTGTATGGTGGGCCCCATCTATCATTCTCCAGAGTATAGTGCTCCCCAAAAATTGCTGTCCCAACATAGAAAACAATCAAATAAGTCTCCTCGCTAGGGAATCCCTGTACTTGTCTGGACAGGTGCTGTAGCTTGCTTAACAGCTCGCCAGCCGTTCTCACGCCCAGTATGGATTGCACGTGATTGCACAAAGGTTAGAAAGGGTACCGTATCCCTGGATAACATGTATGGATAGCGTACACATTCAAAATATATGTCTATACAGCATGAGGCAGGCTCAGACGGTGTTAGGCCCAGTATGGATTGCACGTCATTGCACAAAGGTTAGAAGGGGTACCGTATCCCCGGATAACATGTATGGATAGCGTACACATTCAAAATATATGTCTATACAGCATGAGGCAGGCTCAGACGGTGTTAGGCCCAGTATGGATTGCACGTCATTGCACAAAGGTTAGAAGGGGTACCTTATCCCCGGATAACATGTATGGATAGCGTACACATTCAAAATATATGTCTATACAGCATGAGGCAGGCTCAGACGGTGTTAGGCCCAGTATGGATTGCACGTCATTGCACAAAGGTTAGAAGGGGTACCGTATCCCCAGATAACATGTATGGATAGCGTACACATTCAAAATATATGTCTATACAGCATGAGGCAGGCTCAGACGGTGTTAGGCCCAGTATGGATTGCACGTCATTGCACAAAGGTTAGAAAGGGTACCGTATCCCTGGATAACATGTATGGATAGCGTACACATTCAAAATACATGTCTATACAGCATGAGGCAGGCTCAGACGGTGTTAGGCCGGGTATGGATTGCACGTCATTGCACAAAGGTTAGAAGGGTTACCGTATACCCGGATAACATGTATGGATAGCGTACACATTCAAAATATATGTCTATACAGCATGAGGCAGGCTCAGACGGTGTTAGGCCCAGTATGGATTGCACGTCATTGCACAAAGGTTAGAAGGGGTACCGTATCCCCGGATAACATGTATGGATAGCGTACACATTCAAAATATATGTCTATACAGCAAGAGGCAGGCTCAGACGGTGTTAGGCCCAGTATGGATTGCACGTCATTGCACAAAGGTTAGAAAGGGTACCGTATCCCTGGATAACATGCATGGATAGCGTACACATTCAAAATATATGTCTATACAGCATGAGGCAGGCTCAGATGGTGTTAGGCCCAGTATGGATTGCACATCATTGCACAAAGGTTAGAAGGGGTACCGTATCCCCGGATAACATGTATGGATAGCGTACACATTCAAAATATATGTCTATACAGCATGAGGCAGGCTCAGACGGTGTTAGGCCCAGTATGGATTGCACGTCATTGCACAAAGGTTAGAAGGGGTACCGTATCCCCGGATAACATGTATGGATAGCGTACACATTCAAAATATATGTCTATACAGCATGAGGCAGGCTCAGACGGTGTAAGGCCCAGTATGGATTGCACGTCATTGCACAAAGGTTAGAAAGGGTACCGTATCCCTGGATAACATGTATGGATAGCGTACACATTCAAAATATATGTCTATACCGCATGAGGCAGGCTCAGACGGTGTTAGGCCCAGTATGGATTGCACGTCATTGCACAAAGGTTAGAAGGGGTACCGTATCCCCGGATAACATGTATGGATAGCATACACATTCAAAATATATGTCTATACAGCATGAGGCAGGCTCAGACGGTGTTAGGCCCAGTATGGATTGCACGTCATTGCACAAAGGTTAGAAGGGGTACCGTATCCCCGGATAACATGTATGGATAGCGTACACATTCAAAATATATGTCTATACAGCATGAGGCAGGTTCAGACGGTGTTAGGCCCAGTATGGATTGCACGTCATTGCACAAAGGTTAGAAAGGGTACCGTATCCCTGGATAACATGTATGGATAGCGTACACATTCAAAATATATGTCTATACAGCATGAGGCAGGCTCAGACGGTGTTAGGCCCAGTATGGATTGCACGTCATTGCACAAAGGTTAGAAGGGGTACCGTATCCCCGGATAACATGTATGGATAGCGTACACATTCAAAATATATGTCTATACAGCATGAGGCAGGTTCAGACGGTGTTAGGCCCAGTATGGATTGCACGTCATTGCACAAAGGTTAGAAAGGGTACCGTATCCCTGGATAACATGTATGGATAGCGTACACATTCAAAATATATGTCTATACAGCATGAGGCAGGCTCAGACGGTGTTAGGCCCAGTATGGATTGCACGTCATTGCACAAAGGTTAGAAGGGGTACCGTATCCCCGGATAACATGTATGGATAGCGTACACATTCAAAATATATGTCTATACAGCATGAGGCAGGCTCAGACGGTGTTAGGCCCAGTATGGATTGCACGTCATTGCACAAAGGTTAGAAAGGGTACCGTATCCCTGGATAACATGTATGGATAGCGTACACATTCAAAATATATATCTATACAGCATGAGGCAGGCTCAGACGGTGTTAGGCCCAGTATGGATTGCACGTCATTGCACAAAGGTTAGAAGGGGTACCGTATCCCCGGATAACATGTATGGATAGCGTACACATTCAAAATATATGTCTATACAGCATGAAGCAGGCTCAGACGGTGTTAGGCCCAGTATGGATTGCACGTCATTGCACAAAGGTTAGAAGGGGTACCGTATCCCCGGATAACATGTATGGATAGCGTACACATTCAAAAAATATTTGTCTATACAGCATGAGGCAGGCTCAGACGGTGTTAGGCCCAGTATGGATTGCACGTCATTGCACAAAGGTTAGAAAGGGTACCGTATCCCTGGATAACATGTATGGATAGCGTACACATTCAAAATATATGTCTATACAGCAGGAGGCAGGCTCAGACGGTGTTAGGCCCAGTATGGATTGCACGTCATTGCACAAAGGTTAGAAAGGGTACCGTATCCCTGGATAACATGTATGGATAGCGTACACATTCAAAATATATGTCTATACAGCATGAGGCAGGCTCAGACGGTGTTAGGCCCAGTATGGATTGCACGTCATTGCACAAAGGTTAGAAGGGGTACCGTATCCCCGGATAACATGTATGGATAGCGTACACATTCAAAATATATGTCTATACAGCATGAGGCAGGCTCAGACGGTGTTAGGCCCAGTATGGATTGCACGTCATTGCACAAAGGTTAGAAGGGGTACCGTATCCCCGGATAACATGTATGGATAGCGTACACATTCAAAAAATATTTGTCTATACAGCATGAGGCAGGCTCAGACGGTGTTAGGCCCAGTATGGATTGCACGTCATTGCACAAAGGTTAGAAAGGGTACCGTATCCCTGGATAACATGTATGGATAGCGTACACATTCAAAATATATGTCTATACAGCATGAGGCAGGCTCAGACGGTGTTAGGCCCAGTATGGATTGCACGTCATTGCACAAAGGTTAGAAGGGGTACCGTATCCCCGGATAACATGTATGGATAGCGTACACATTCAAAATATATGTCTATACAGCATGAGGCAGGCTCAGACGGTGTTAGGCCCAGTATGGATTGCACGTCATTGCACAAAGGTTAGAAGGGGTACCGTATCCCCGGATAACATGTATGGATAGCGTACACATTCAAAAAATATTTGTCTATACAGCATGAGGCAGGCTCAGACGGTGTTAGGCCCAGTATGGATTGCACGTCATTGCACAAAGGTTAGAAAGGGTACCGTATCCCTGGATAACATGTATGGATAGCGTACACATTCAAAATATATGTCTATACAGCAGGAGGCAGGCTCAGACGGTGTTAGGCCCAGTATGGATTGCACGTCATTGCACAAAGGTTAGAAAGGGTACCGTATCCCTGGATAACATGTATGGATAGCGTACACATTCAAAATATATGTCTATACAGCATGAGGCAGGCTCAGACGGTGTTAGGCCCAGTATGGATTGCACGTCATTGCACAAAGTTTAGAAGGGGTAACGTATCCCCGGATAACATGTATGGATAGCGTACACATTCAAAATATATGTCTATACATCAGGAGGCAGGCTCAGACGGTGTCAGGCACAGTATGGATTTGACGGCCCAGATTACACAGCGGAGGAGCAGGGAGAGGTAAAGATTGCAAATGCTGGGGCCCTGGCCAAGCAAGGGGGGCCCACTCGTGGGCGTCGGTACTGGCACTGGGCCCCTCATAGTACAGCGGTGTGTCTGACGGCGGGTGTGCACCACCACCGTCAGAGACACTTGATTGCACTATGAGGGACCCTGTGCCAGTGCCCGCGCCCAAGAGTCGGCCTACCCACCTGTCCAGGGCAACGGCACTCGCACGGTGTCGTGCGCTAGGTGGTGACCCCGGCCATGGGGGGGGAGGCAGCACAGTTAGTGAGTTTTAGAAAGTGGCATATGTTGATGTTGGACATTCAACTGATGCAAAAGGCGAAATAGGTGAAGTACCAGGAAGAGGTGGACCAAAGCAAGCCATTTTTCTGTCACCCTATGTGTCATCAGGGGAAGGTGGGACAAAATCCTTGGAAACCCATGCGTGGTTCATTTTAATGAAGGTTAGATCATCCACATTTTGGGTTGACAGACGGGTCCTTTTTTCTGTCAGGATTGATCCAGCTGCACTGAAGACTCTTTCCGATAGCACACTTGCAGCTGGGCAAGCGAGCTCCTGTAAGGCATATTGGGCCAATTCAGGCCAGGTGTCCAGTTTAGCGGCCCAATAGTCAAAGGGGAATGACCTGTGTGGGAGAACATCGATATGGGAGGAACAGTAGTTTGTAACCATAGTTGACAACTGCTGTCTCCTGTCACTTTCCATCGATGCAGTATTACCAGTTGTGTGAGCGGTATTTGAAAAATCAGTCCACAACATTGTCATGAAACCCCTGTCTCCAACGCCACTTCTGCTGTGTGCACCACGAACACCTCTGCCAAGCTGCCCCCGGCCCGTACGGCTCGTGTGAGAACCATCACCGCTGCTGTGTGCTGGGAATGCCTCAAGCAACCGATTTACCAGAGTTGCTTGTTTATTAGCCAATATTAGGTCAAGGTTCTCCTGTGGCATGATGTTTTGTAATTTGCCTTTATAGCGTGGATCCAGGATGCTGGCCAACCAGTAGTCGTCATCGTTCATCATTTTGGCAATGCGGGGGTCCCTTTTTAGGATCCGCAAGGCATAATCTGACATGTGGGCCAATGTTCCCGTTGTCAATGATGCACTGCGAGTGCTGGGTGGAAGAGCACTTTCTGGCAAATCCACATCCCTCCAGTCACGCACAAACCCTGTACCAGACCTTGCCACGCCAACATTTTCACTTGCCCCACGAGATGCATCCTCCTCCCCTAAGTAATCATCCCCATCATCCTCCTCCTCCTCCTCCTCCTCTTCTTCCTCCACCTCGTCCAGGAGAGGTCCCTGAGCAGACAATGGCTGAATGTCATCAAAGATTCCCTCCTCCTCTTCCTCCTCATCAACATTGGCTGCAGACGCCTGCTCCTTAAGGTGCATCAAAGTTTGCATGAGCAGACGCATAAGTGGGATGCTCATGCTTAGGATGGCGTCGTCTGCGCTTACCAGCCGTGCGCATTCCTCAAAACACTGAAGGACTTTACAAAGGTCTTTCAGCTTCGACCACTGCACGCCTGTCAACTCCATGTCTGCTCTCAAAGTGCCTGGCCGTGTATCCTCCCACAAATGCATTATGGCCTGCCTCTGCTCGCACAGCCGCTCCACCATGTGCAGGGTGGAGTTCCACCTTGTTGCAATGTCGATAATGAGGCGGTGGTTGGGAAGGTGGAGCAATCGCTGCAGCTTCTGCATACGAACGGAGTGTACAGGCGACCGGCGGATGTGCGCGCACAGTCTTCGCACCTTCTGGAGCAGGGCTGTTAACTCCGGATAATTTTTGAGGAAGCACTGCACCACCAGGTTCAAGGTGTGAGCCAAGCAAGGTATGTGGCTGAGTTTTGAAAGGGCTATGGCTGCCACAAAATTACGGCCGTTATCACTAACTACCTTGCCTGCCTCAAGATGTACACTGCCCAGCCATGACTCAGTTTGTCGCTTCAAGTACTCGGCCAGCACCTCGGCGGTGTGTCTGTCGCCCAAACACATCATCTGCAACACAGCCTGCTGACGCTTTCCACTAGCTGCTCGATAGGGGGACACATCGTGTGCAACAGTGGCAGCTGCAGATACAGTGCTCGTACGACTGCGCTCTGTGGACGAGCTGTCGCTTCTGGAGGAGGAGGAGGAGGAGGGTCGAACGCCTACAGCCAACTGTTTCCTAGACCGTGGGCTAGGCAGCACTGTCCCACCACCGCTGTCCCCTGTGGACCCTGCATCCACCACATTAACCCAGTGCGCAGTGATGGACACGTAACGGCCCTGGCCATGCCGACTGGACCATGCATCAGTTGTGAGGTGCACCTTTCCGCTCACTGACTGCTTGAGTGCATGGACAATGCGGTCTTTCACATGATGGTGGAGGGCTGGGATGGCTTTGCGAGAGAAGAAGTGGCGACTGGGTAGGTCATAGCGTGGTACTGCATAGGCCATGAGTTCGCGGAAAGCTGTGCTTTCCACCAACCGAAAGGGCATCATCTCAAACGAGATTAGTTTGGCAATGTGGGCGTTCAAACCCAGTGTACGCGGATGAGAGACTGAGTACTTTCTTGACCTACTCATAGTGTCTGGGAGGGTGAGCTGGACTTGAGAGCTGCATATGGTGGAAGTAGCGGTGGACAGGGCGGACTGAGAGAGGGTTGATGATGGTGATGGAGTTGGTGTTCTTTCTGATGGCCTAGAATCAGTCTTTCGTTGATATAACAGTGGGATTCCCTGACTGCTGTGACCTTGCAACGACACCTCAACATTTGCTGCTGTGCTAACCGGTGTGCTTACAGTGGGGGAAACAATGTAGCGTTGCTGACTACCTTCGTTGTGATCAGTTGCACATGTGGCACTTGAGGTTTGGTGTTGTGTCCATGCTTGCAAGTGCATGCTGGTTAAATGTCTAAGCATGCAACTGGTATTCAAATTTTTCAGATTTTTCCCTCGGCTAAAGGTCTTTGCGCACTTCTTACAGATAACCTTGGCCTGATCATGAGGATTTTGTTCAAAAAAGTGCCACACTGCACTCTTCCTAATTTGGCAGACATTTTGCGGCCTAGCACGCTGTGATCTTTTGACCCTCTGGACAAGCTGTCCAGCAACTCTTTTGATGTTTGGAACCTGTCTTTGGAGTGCTCCGGGCCTGCCAGATAACAGCTGTTGCGATGTCGATGTCTGCTGTGGATGCTCCTCATCTGAGCTATTGGAAGCAGCACCCTCTTCCCCCAATGGATGCCAATCTGGGTCAACAACTGGGTCATCCATCACCTCCTCTTCTATGTCATGTGCACCTTTCTCTGTGTCACCGTGTATGGTGGTATAGTGTGCGGGAAGGGGCACCTGAGTCTCATCAGGGTCAAAATCTGGCTCTGTACACTGCGAGGACAATGTAGTGCTCTGAGTGAATGTACCAGCAGAATCATCCATCAGCGGCTGTGCATCAGTGCACTCCATGTCAGATTCATCTTGGCCTGGGTAATTCACCATTTGACTTGATAATCCAGGCATGGTATGTGAAAACAGCTCCATGGAGTAATCAGTAGTATGGCCTGCGTCATCCTTCAATCTTGGTTAGGGTGAAGGACACAAGGAAAGGTGTGGTTCATGAACATGAGCCTCCAATGACGACTCAGTGCTTTTACTTTTTACAACTGAAGAAGAGGAGGCGATAGAGCTGGAGGCTGAGTCAGCAATGTAAGACAAAACTTTTTCCTGATGCTCTGCCTTTAAAAGCGGTTTGCCAACTCCTAGAAAACTAAGCGTTCGAGGCCTTATGTAGACAGACGATGACGCAGGGTCAGCACCTCCTGCATTTGGTCCTATTTTGCTCTTGCCACTACCATCAGATCCACCACCAACACCATCATTACCAGCTGCCAACCCCCGCCCAATTCCACGGCCTCTTCCACCAGCCTTCCTCATTTTTGGTAGAAATGTAGACAAAATCCAACAAACTATATAGTAATGTAAAACAAGGTACAAGGTGTCTATAGGACAGGGGAGTTTTAGAATTTCTGCACACACTTGTGGACAGTGGACACTTGTGGATTGTGTGCGGCCCACTGATATCTGAGTGCTATGTGACACGCTCGATGGCACAGCTGCCTGTGACCAAAGTGACGAGAGGATAATGGAGATTTTGAATCTCTGCGTACACTTGTGGACAGTGGACACTTGTGGATTGTGTGCGGCCCACTGATATCTGAGCGCTATGTGACACGCTCGATGGCACAGCTGCCTGTGACCAAAGTGACGAGAGGATAATGGAGACTTTGAATCTCTGCGTACACTTGTGGACAGTGGACACTTGTGGATTGTGTGCGGCCCACTGATATCTGAGCGCTATGTGACACGCTCGATGGCACAGCTGCCTGTGACCAAAGTGACGAGAGGATAATGGAGATTTTGAATCTCTGCGTACACTTTTGGACACTGGACACTTGTGGATTGTGTGCGGCCCACTGATATCTGAGCGCTATGTGACACGCTCGATGGCACAGCTGCCTGTGACCAAAGTGACGAGAGGATAATGGAGATTTTGAATCTCTGCGTACACTTTTGGACACTGGACACTTGTGGATTGTGTGCGGCCCACTGATATCTGAGCGCTATGTGACACGCTCGATGGCACAGCTGCCTGTGACCAAAGTGACGAGAGGATAATGGAGATTTTGAATCTCTGCGTACACTTTTGGACACTGGACACTTGTGGATTGTGTGCGGCCCACTGATATCTGAGCGCTATGTGACACGCTCGATGGCACAGCTGCCTGTGACCAAAGTGACGAGAGGATAATGGAGATTTTGAATCTCTGCGTACACTTGTGGACAGTGGACACTTGTGGATTGTGTGCGGCCCACTGATATCTGAGCGCTATGTGACACGCTCGATGGCACAGCTGCCTGTGACCAAAGTGACGAGAGGATAATGGAGATTTTGAATCTCTGCGTACACTTGTGGACAGTGGACACTTGTGGATTGTGTGCGGCCCACTGATATCTGAGCGCTATGTGACACGCTCGATGGCACAGCTGCCTGTGACCAAAGTGACGAGAGGATAATGGAGATTTTGAATCTCTGCGTACACTTTTGGACACTGGACACTTGTGGATTGTGTGCGGCCCACTGATATCTGAGCGCTATGTGACACGCTCGATGGCACAGCTGCCTGTGACCAAAGTGACGAGAGGATAATGGAGATTTTGAATCTCTGCGTACACTTTTGGACACTGGACACTTGTGGATTGTGTGCGGCCCACTGATATCTGAGCGCTATGTGACACGCTCGATGGCACAGCTGCCTGTGACCAAAGTGACGTGAGGATAATGGAGATTTTGAATCTCTGCGTACACTTTTGGACACTGGACACTTGCGGATTGTGTGCGGCCCACTGATATCTGAGCGCTATGTGACACGCTCGATGGCACAGCTGCCTGTGACCAAAGTGACGAGAGGATAATGGAGATTTTGAATCTCTGCGTACACTTTTGGACACTGGACACTTGTGGATTGTGTGCGGCCCACTGATATCTGAGCGCTATGTGACACGCTCGATGGCACAGCTGCCTGTGACCAAAGTGACGAGAGGATAATGGAGATTTTGAATCTCTGCGTACACTTTTGGACACTGGACACTTGTGGATTGTGTGCGGCCCACTGATATCTGAGCGCTATGTGACACGCTCGATGGCACAGCTGCCTGTGACCAAAGTGACGAGAGGATAATGGAGATTTTGAATCTCTGCGTACACTTTTGGACACTGGACACTTGTGGATTGTGTGCGGCCCACTGATATCTGAGCGCTATGTGACACGCTCGATGGCACAGCTGCCTGTGACCAAAGTGACGAGAGGATAATGGAGATTTTGAATCTCTGCGTACACTTGTGGACAGTGGACACTTGTGGATTGTGTGCGGCCCACTGATATCTGAGCGCTATGTGACACGCTCGATGGCACAGCTGCCTGTGACCAAAGTGACGAGAGGATAATGGAGATTTTGAATCTCTGCGTACACTTGTGGACAGTGGACACTTGTGGATTGTGTGCGGCCCACTGATATCTGAGCGCTATGTGACACGCTCGATGGCACAGCTGCCTGTGACCAAAGTGACGAGAGGATAATGGAGATTTTGAATCTCTGCGTACACTTGTGGACAGTGGACACTTGTGGATTGTGTGCGGCCCACTGATATCTGAGCGCTATGTGACACGCTCGATGGCACAGCTGCCTGTGACCAAAGTGACGAGAGGATAATGGAGATTTTGAATCTCTGCGTACACTTTTGGACACTGGACACTTGTGGATTGTGTGCGGCCCACTGATATCTGAGCGCTATGTGACACGCTCGATGGCACAGCTGCCTGTGACCAAAGTGACGAGAGGATAATGGAGATTTTGAATCTCTGCGTACACTTTTGGACACTGGACACTTGTGGATTGTGTGCGGCCCACTGATATCTGAGCGCTATGTGACACGCTCGATGGCACAGCTGCCTGTGACCAAAGTGATGAGAGGATAAGGGAGATTGGATTGCTTTTAAAAAAGCAGTTTGCGGAGCAGTGGGTGAACAGCAATGCCAGCGTGTCAGGAAGCCTTAGAAGGCAGCCCAACAACCAACACCACTGATACACCACAATATAGCCTCCCCTTGCACTGCACACACAGTGACTTGTGTGTTGTGCAGGCCAAATCGCTAGCAGCAGAAGCAGTTTTTTTGTCTTCTTCCCTGCCTAACGCTCTCCCTACAGAATCAGCAGCAACCTCTCCCTATACTAAGATCGGCAGAAGTAAGATGGCGGTCGGCGTGCACGCCCTTTTATACCCCCTGTGATGCCCACCAAAGCAAGCCAATCACTTGCATGCCCTTCTGAAAGATGGTGGTGACCCGTGCCTATGTCATCACGTTGCCCACAGTGTCCGTGGATCCTGATTGGCTGAAAAAGAGCGCAAAACAAACTTTTGAAACGCGACTTTGGCGCGTAAGTCGCCGACCTCGTGGCCGACCTCATCCTAGGGTCGGGTTTCGTTTCATGAAACCCGACTTTGCCAAAAGTCTGCGACTTTTGAATTTTTTCGACCCGTTTCGCTCAACTCTACTCAAGATATTTAACAACTTAAAATGTGTCTTAAAATATCTAATCATTAACTAACCATTTTTTTTATTTCTACTTTGCAGATATCCGGAAAAGTTTGTGTCGTTCTGCCGGCTTCCAATCACCGCCTTTGATAATCTGCTACAAATATTGTGTCCCCATCTTACATTACGGCACCAAAGAAGGACCTGTCAAGCAATATGAATTTTTTTTTCTCTTTTTTTTTTTTTTTAAATACAATCTATATGTATCATTATGCAATAAAAAATATTTGGATTGGTAATTTTCTGTTCATAATTTTTTTTCTTTTTACTATGTGTTTTATTTGAAAAAATTTTCAAGATTTTTCTACTTCCCATAGTCCCGTGACCTTACACCATTATACATATCCTCTACCCAATTGTGCTCATGTACCCATGGCACAGCCTGGATCTAGCCATTGTATAGCCCCCTTATTATAATTTTTAGAAAGAACACAAAGTAAATTTGAAAGCAAAAATTATTATAGAAACAAGAAACTATTCATGACAAACATTGTCATTCATTTTTCAATTTGAAATATAACTGATGGGCACATATGAAACATTTGAGACCAACAAAAAGGTCAACCACAAAAATAATTATTTAATTCAAGTTATGGTACTGCGGGTAATAGCCATAGGGTGTTGAAGCATCCATAGGGTAACTTGCATTCGGTGCGGGTCCCATCATTTCACTGCTGTATGGTCGACTTGTTTGGTAGTTATGTTGGGTTTGTTGTTGGGCTTGTTTTTTTTGTTTTTTTTAAAGGAATAATTTGAAAACACCCATCAAAATTTCGTCATATGGCAAATTGGAGTCGGATCCTGCAGAGCTGTCAGCGATATTTGCACCAGACTTGTGAAAATGGATTGGCAAACAGGTGTCAGTGAGTGAGCCTTGTTTGCAATCTGCAAGGCAAAAAAATCGAAATCGGTCGTCGACTTTTTGATCAATGCTAGAGTGTCATATGCAGCTTTGATGGTTTTATCCTCAGTTTTTTTTTTTTTGTTATTTTATTTGGTTGGCTCTCCTGACACCGGACCGCCAGCCCTTTCTCTAACAACCGCTTCTGCTGCACCAGAATCTTCAGCAGCAGCGGACGCCGATGTGCCAGAAGATGCTTCTGCTGCTGACAATGGGGCACCAGCAGAAGCATCTTCAAGAGCAGAAGATGTCACGCCAGCTCCAGTTGCAGTTCCTGATGCTTCTTCTGATTCATCCTCAGCCGGAGGTAAAATGTTCCCTTGAGTGCTGTTTGAAAAACAAGCAAACAAAAAATTAGGGTATGTTTATGTGCTTCATAGGAGCAATGATTTTGAAGCAGCCAAAAGAACGCTGAGCCGCAAGTGCTGCCAACTTTTTTTTTTTTTTACACATGGTGATAACGCAGGTTTAAAACACATGCAGAATCAACGCATGATATCAATATACTGTGCTACTTATCATGCGTACACAGAGTGCAAACGCAAGACAAGTGACATGCTGTGGTGACAAAAGACTTGCAACATGTCCCGGGACGTAGGTCTGCCACCTCCAATGTTTGTATGCATAGTGGAGAGGGGATTTCATCACATCTCCTCCACTATGCTGTTTTATGTGGACACTACAAATTGAATGCTGCAGCTGTATGCAGCGTTCAAGACGCAGCTGATTGTGCTATACCACCTTGAAAAATAGAGGATAGATGTTATTATAAATTTTTATTTTTAATAAAACTTATTTACCTCCGCAATGTCCTGCCTGTTTTTAAAAATTGGAGCTCTTCATAAAATGGGAAGGTTTGCCGGGTGGGAGAGGAGATACTTTTGGCACAGCTTGACACAAGTTTGTGGAATCTGTCCCTCACGGACCTCCACCTTTGTTTTTCATCTTTCGCTAAGATAAAAAAAAAAAATTAAGCATTTATCCAAAATAATAGAAAAAGTTTTAAGAACATTATAATTACCAATTTGCAACTGTGTTGCATTGGGGAAAGAATCCCATTCAGGATAAAGCTGGCGTAAAAGTTTTGTCCAGCAGTGGTCACGGTAATAGCGGTCCTTGCATGCCTCGTCTGAGGAGAATCCCTACCCTAATCACAATCCCAACCCTACCCTAATCACAACCATAATCCCATCCCCAATCCCAACCATAATCCCAATCACAACCCTAATCCCTATCCTAATCGCTACCCTAATCACAATCCCAACCTTAATCCCTACCATAATCACAATCCCTACCATAATCCCTATCCCAAACCTAATCCCAACCCTAATCCCTATCCCAAACCTAATCCCAACCCTAATCCCTATCCCAAACCTAATCCCAATGACAGTCGGGGTCAACAATTATGTGTTGACTGGGAAGAGGTTAATAGCCATGTATTTTCCCAGGCAATGAATATCATCCCTCAGCTGTCTGCGCAGCCTTTCTAGCAATAAAAAATGGAGGACCCCCCAAAAAATGCCGTGGGGTCCCCCTATATTTTATAGCCAGAAAGGCTAAGCAGACAGCTGCAGCTTAATATCTATAGCCTGGGAAGGGGTTAATACCCATGGCCCCCTTCCTAGGCGATGAATATCAGCACGCAGCTGTCTACCCAGAAAGGCTACCCAGACAGCTGTGAGCTGATATTCATAGCCTAGGAAGGGGCCATGGATATTGGCCCCCCTGGCTCCAAATGCCAGCCCGCAGCGGCCCCAGAAATGGCGCATCTATAAGATGCGCCAATTCCGGCACTTAGCCTATCTTTTCCCACTCCTGTGTAGCGGTGGGATATGGGGTAATAAAGGGATTAATGCCACCATAGAATGATAGGTGACATTAAGCCCAACTAATAATGGAGAGGCGTCAATAAGACACCGATCCATTATTAATGTTAAAAGTAAAAGTGTAAATAAAACACAGACATATTTTTTTTTAATGAAATAAACACACACTTTTTGACCAAAATATTATTTTTCGGGTAATCCAGTGCAGCGCCCTCGTTCTCCTAGAAAAAATGTAAAAAAAAAAGCAAAAACAATAATACACTCCCTGGTCCGACACAGTCCACAATCGAGTGTCCCACGGTGATCTGCCATGGAGAACAGTCACATCAGGAGATGTGACCATTCTCCATGGCTGCAGAAACACACTGACAGGAGCTAAGCTCCTGCAGTGTGCTACTGTGTATGCGCAAGAGTTTACCGGAGTTCAGTGACTCCGGTACTCTCGATTTACAGCTTTAGTGCCGTAAAGCGAGTGCACAGAGCTGCAGAACTCCGGGAAACTCCGCGATACAGTGCAGGAGAATCTCTTCTGCTACTGTATCGCCGGAGGACAGACGAGATTGCCGCGGGACACTCGTTTATTGGATTTCTGCGGATAGGGAGTATTTTTGGGCTTTTTTATTTTATTTTTTTCCTAGGTGATCGAGGGCTTCGGGGACCTTGCAAGATGTGCTGTATGTGGTGAGTATGTATTCTATGTTGTATGTCATGTATTGTATGTTTTATGTGTTTTGTGTGTTTTATAGTGCTTGAAAAAGCATTATCTTGTAATCCGAACGCTGCTAATTTATTATAGTGCTTTTCAAAAAAGCGCTATATTGTAATCCGAACGCTGCTAACTTATTCTTTTTCTTCTTATTATTAAGTTGAGTTCTGCAATTAATATGGCCCAAACCGCTACACGCACAGACTCCGTTGAGGTGTCGTTTCGAAGCCAGTGTCCACGAAAGGTGTGCTTTGTATTTTTCGTGTCGATCGGATTTGTAGTTTTTGCGCAATTTGCATTTGAAAAAATTTTTTCCCGTCATTGGAATGCACTGTCTCAATGCTTTTCAATGGGAAATTTAAAACGTGCCCTGAGGCGATTGAAATGGCAGTAAAGCTCATTGATATGCGCAGGCACACCCAGTTACTATGCCAACGCCTACGAACGTCACATGACGCCCCCAGGACAGAGCTTCTGCCACATAATATCAGCATAATAAAGTGAAACCCACAGCACAAATGCAAATCTAGCTTCATCACATGACCCATGCCCCTGAGAGAGAATGTACTCCAAAGTGCGCCCCCGCCCACCAAATTGGACCCTGAGAGGCTCCACCCACCAAATCGGACCCTGAGGGGCCCCGCCCACCAAATCGGACCCTGAGGGGCCCCTCCCACCAGATCGGACCCTGAGGGGCCCCGCTCGCCAAATTGAACTCTGAGGGGCCCCGCTCGCCAAATCGGACCTTGAGGGGCTCCGCCCACCAAATCGGACTCTGAAAGATCCCGCCCACCAAATCAGACCTGAGGGGCCCCGCTCACCAAATCGGACCCTGAGGGGCCCTGCTCACCAAATTGAACTCTGAGGGGCCCCGCTCACCAAATCGGACCTTGAGGGGCCCCGCCCACCAAATCGGACCCTGAGGGGCCCCGCCCACCAAATCGGACTCAGAGATCCCGCCCACCAAATCAGACCCTGAGGGGCCCCGCCCACCAAATCGGATTCTGAAAGGCCCCAACCACCAAATCGGACCCTGAGGGGTCCCGCCTACCAAATCGGACCCTGATGGGCCCTGCCCACCAAATCCGACCCTGAGGGGCCCCGCCCACCAAATAGGACCCTGAGGGCCCCCACCCACCAAAAAGGACACTGAGGGGCCCCGACCACCAAATCGGACCCTGAGGGGCCCCGCCCACCAAATCGAACAGAGGGGCCCTGCCCACCAAATCGGACCCTGAGGGATCCCGCCCACCAAATCGGACCCTGAGGGGCCCCGCCCACCAAATCAGACCCTGAGGGACCCCGCCCACCAAATCGGACCCTGAGGGGGTCTGCTCACCAAATTGAACTCTGAGGGGCCCCGCCCACCAAATCGGACCCAGAGGGGACCCGCCCACCAAATCGGACTCTGAAAGATCCCGCCCACCAAGTCGGACCCTGAGGGGCCCCGCCCACCAAATCGGATTCTGAAAGGCCCCAACCACCAAATTGGACCCTGAGGGGTCCCGCCCACCAAATCGGACCCTGATGGGCCCTGCCCACCAAATCTGACCCGGAGAGGCCCCGCCCACCAAATAGGACCCTGAGGGGCCCCGCCCACCAAATCGAACGGAGGGGCCCTGCCCACCAAATCGGACCCTGAGGAATCCCACCCACCAAATCGGATCCTGAGGGGCCCGACCCAACAAATCAGACCCTGAGGGGCCCCGCCCACCAAATTGGACCCTGAGGGGCCCCACCCACCAAATTGGCATCAGTGGGCACACAGTTGATTTTCACAGGTTTGAATAAGTAACTGATGTTTTTAAGGGGTTAAATGACTTTGGGCCACTGATGTCACACTAAGAATACACAGATAGTGATGCCCCGCATCAAACCGAGGTTCAACTGGCCTGACCAAATGGGTTATGTGTACCAGAACTGGCATCAAAGTGGGCAAACAGCCAATTTTCACAGATTTGAATAAGTAACTGATGTTTTTAAGGGGTTAAATGACTTTGGGCCACTGATGTCACACTAAGAATACACAGATAGCGATGCCCCGCATCAAACCCAGGTCCCTCCAGCCTGGCCCAAATGGGTTATGGGCACCAGAACTGGCATCAAAGTGGACACACAGTCGATTTTCACAGGTTTGAATAAGTAACTGATGTTTTTAAGGGGTTAAATGACTTTGGGCCACTGATGTCACACTATGAATACACAGATAGTGATGTCCCACATCAAACTCAGGTCCCTACAGCCTGGCCCAAATGGGTTATTGGCACCAGATCTGGCATCAAAGTGGACACACAGTCGATTTTCACAGGTTTGAATAAGTAACTGATGTTTTTAAGGGGTTAAATGACATTGGGCCACTTATGTGAAGCAACAACAAAAAAAGCGGTCTAAAGGAGAGGCAGAAACCAGAAAAAGGGTAAAAAAATCAGCTTTAATTCTTCCTCCAATACCCACAACGCGTTTCTACGGTCACAGCCGTCTTCCTCAGGTGTTTCCACCTTTAGACCGCTTTTTTTGTTGTTGCTTCACATTGAATTTTCCTCTCTGAGGGCAGTTGCTTGTGGGAGAACCTGCATTTGCTGGGCGGTGCTGGGAAGCTCCGGGATCCTTGGTGTTCACTTACGGTTGGGATCGGTCTGAATTTCACATCCGGAAGCCGGTGAGATATGGACTGACCAGGAGAGCGGAGGTTGCTGACAGCCACGTACAGTGCCCTTCTGGGTTGTGAGGACAGGCTCACCAATTACCATTCACGTTCACACCGTGGTTGTGCAAGGGTGGCACAACCCTGTAAGGTGAGCACCCTGTCGATTCAGTTAGGGAATTAATTTAAACACAGGTACACTCATTGCGCCTCTCTTTGCATTTTATTTTTCATTGGGCCACTGATGTCACACTGAATACACAGATAGTGATGCCCCACATCAAACTTAGGTCCCTCCAGCCTGGCACAAATGGGTTATGGGCACCAGAACTGGCATCAAAGTGGGCTCACAGTCGATTTTCACAGGTTTGAATAACTAACTGATGTTTTAAGGGGTTAAATGACTTTGGGCCTCTGATGTCACACTATCAATACACAGATAGTGATGCCCCACATCAATCTCAGGTCCCTACAGCCTGGCCCAAATGGGTTTATTGGCACCAGAACTGGCATCAAAGTGGACACACAGTCGATTTTCACAGGTTTGAATAAGTAACTGATGTTTTTAAGGGGTTAAATGACTTTGGGCCACTGATTACACACTAAGAATACACAGATAGTGATGCCCCACATCAAACCCAGGTTCCTAAAGCCTGGCCCAAATGGGTTATGGGCACCAGAACAGGCATCAAAGTGGGCACACAGTTGATTTTCAAAGGTTTGAATAAGTAACTGTTGTTTTTAAGGGGTTAAATGACTTTGGGCCACTGATGTCACACTAAGAATACACAGATAGTGATGCCCTACATCAAACCCAGGTTCCTAAAGCCTGGCCCAAATGGGTTATGGGCACCAGAACAGGCATCAAAGTGGGCACACAGTTGATTTTCATAGGTTTGAATAAGCAACTGTTGTTTTTAAGGGGTTAAATGACTTTGGGCCACTGATGTCACACTAAGAATACACAGATAGTGATGCCCCGCATCAAACCCAGCTCCCTACAGCCTGGCCCTAGTAGGTTATTGGCACCAGAACTGGCATCAAAGTAGGCTCACAGTCGATTTACACAGGTTTGAATAAGTATCTGATTTTTTTAAGGGGTTAAATGACTTTGGGCCACTGATGTCACACTATGAATACACAGACAGTAATGCCCTGCATCAAACCCAGGTCCCTCCAGCCTGGCCCAAATGGGTTATTGGCACCAGAACTGGCATCACAGTGGCCATACAGTCGATTTTCACAGATTTGATTAAGTAACTGATGCTTTTAAGGGGTTAAATGACTTTGGGCCACTGATGTCACACTATGAATACACAGATAGTGATGCCCCGCATCAAACCCATGTTCCTCCAGCCTGGCCCAAATGGGTTATTGGCACCAGAACTGGCATCAAAATGGACACACAGTCGATTTTCACAGGTTTCAATAAGTAACTGATGTTTTTAAGGGGTTAAATGACTTTGGGCCACTGATGTCACACTAAGAATACACAGATAGTGGGGCCCCGCATCAAACCCAGGTTCCTAAAGCCTGGCCCAAATGGGTTATGGGCACCAGAACAATCATCAAAGTGGGCACACAGTTGATTTTCACAGGTTCGAATAAGTAACTGTTGTTTTTAAGGGGTTAAGTGACTTTGGACCACTGATGTCACACTAAGAATACACAGATAGCGATACCCCGCATCAAACCCAGCTCCCTACAGCCTGGCCCAAATGGGTTATTGGCACCAGAACTGGCATCAAAGTAGGCTCACAGTTGATTTTCACAGGTTTGAATAAGTATCTGATTTTTTTAAGGGGTTAAATGACTTTGGGCCACTGATGTCACACTAAGAATACACAGATAGTGGTGCCCCGCATCAAACCCAGGTTCCTAAAGCCTGGCACAAATGGGTTATGGGCACCAGAACAATCATCAAATTGGGCACACAGTTGATTTTCACAGGTTTGAATAAGTAACTGATGTTTTTAAGGGGTTAAATGACTTTGGGCCACTGATGTCACACTAAGAATACACAGATAGTGATGCCCCACATCAAACTCACGTCCCAACAGCCTGGCCCAAATGGGTTTATTGGCAACAGAACTGGCATCAAAGTGGACACAGTCGATTTTCACAGGTTTGAATAAGTAACTGATGTTTTTAAGGGGTTAAATGACTTTGGGCCACTGATGTCACACTAAGAATACACAGATAGTGGTGCCCCACATCAAACCCAGGTTCCTAAAGCCTGGCCCAAATGGGTTATGGGCACCAGAACAATCATCAAAGTGGGCACACAGTCGATTTTCACAGGTTTCAATAAGTAACTGATGTTTTTAAGGGGTTAAATGACATTGGGCCACTGATGTCACACTATGACTACACAGATAGTGAGGCCCCACATCAAACTCAGGTCCCAACAGCCTGGTCCAAATGGGTTATTGGCACCAGAACTGGCATCAAAGTGGACACACAGTCGATTTTCACAGGTTTCAATAAGTAACTGATGTTTTTAAGGGGTTAAATGACTTTGGGCCACTGATGTCACACTATGAATACACAGACAGTAATGCCCTGCATCAAACCAAGGTCCCTCCAGCCTGGCCCAAATGGGTTATTGGCACCAGAACTGGCATCACAGTGGCCATACAGTCGATTTTCACAGGTTTGAATAAGTAACTGATGATTTTAAGGGGTTAAATGACTTTGGGCCACTGATGTCACACTATGACTACACAGATAGTGAGGCCCCACATCAAACTCAGGTCCCAACAGCCTGGTCCAAATGGGTTATTGGCACCAGAACTGGCATCAAAGTGGACACACAGTCGATTTTCACAGGTTTCAATAAGTAACTGATGTTTTTAAGGGGTTAAATGACTTTGGGCCACTGATGTCACACTAAGAATACACAGATAGCGATACCCCACATCAAACCCAGCTCCCTACAGCCTGGCCCAAATGGGTTATTGGCACCAGAACTGGCATCAAAGTAGGCTCACAGTCGATTTTCACAGGTTTGAATAAGTATCTGATTTTTTTAAGGGGTTAAATGACTTTGGGCCACTGATGTCACACTATGAATACACAGACAGTAATGCCCTGCTTCAAACCCAGGTCCCTCCAGCCTGGCCCAAATGGGTTATTGGCACCAGAACTGGCATCACAGTGGCCATACAGTCGATTTTCACAGGTTTGAATAAGTAACTGATGTTTTTAAGGGGTTAAATGACTTTGGGCCACTTATGTCACACTATGAATACACAGATAGTGGTGCCCCGCATCAAACCCAGGTCTCTCCAGCCTGGCCCAAATGGGTTCTGGGCATCAGAATTGGCATCACAATGGGTACACAGCCAATTTTCACAGATTTGAATAAGTAACTGATGTTTTTAAGGGGTTAAATGACTTTAGGTCACTGACGTCACACTATGAATACACAGATAGTGATGCCCCGCATCAAACCCATGTCCCTCCTGCCTGGCCCAAATGGGTTATTGGCACCAGAACTGGCATCAAAGTGGGCACACAGTTGATTTTCACAGGTTTGAATAAGTAACTGATGTTTTTAAGGGGTTAAATGACTTTGGGCCACTGATGTCACACTAAGAATACACAGATAGTGGTGCCCCGCATCAAACCCAGGTTCCTAAAGCCTGGCCCAAATGGGTTATGGGCACCAGAACTGGCATCTAAGTGGACACACAGTCGATTTTCACAGGTTTGAATAAGTAACTGATGTTTTTAAGGGGTTAAATGACTTTGGGCCACTGATGTCACACTAAGAATACACAGATAGTGATGCCCCACATCAAACTCAGGTCCCAACAGCCTGGTCCAAATGGGTTATTGGCACCAGAACTGGCATCAAAGTGGGCACACAGTTGATTTTCACAGGTTTGAATAAGTAACTGATGTTTTTAAGGGGTTAAATGACTTTGGGCCACTGATGTCACACTAAGAATACACAGATAGTGGTGCCCCGCATCAAACCCAGGTTCCTAAAGCCTGGCCCAAATGGGTTATGGGCACCAGAACTGGCATCTAAGTGGACACACAGTCGATTTTCACAGGTTTGAATAAGTAACTGATGTTTTTAAGGGGTTAAATGACTTTGGGCCACTGATGTCACACTAAGAATACACAGATAGTGATGCCCCACATCAAACTCAGGTCCCAACAGCCTGGTCCAAATGGGTTATTGGCACCAGAACTGGCATCAAAGTGGACACACAGTCGATTTTCACAGGTTTCAATAAGTAACTGATGTTTTTAAGGGGTTAAATGACATTGGGCCACTGATGTCACACTATGACTACACAGATAGTGAGGCCCCACATCAAACTCAGGTCCATACAGCCTGGCCCAAATGGGTTTATTGGCACCAGAACTGGCATCAAAGTGGCCATACAGTCGATTTTCACAGGTTTGAATAAGTAACTGATGTTTTTAAGGGGTTAAATGACTTTGGGCCACTGATGTCACACTAAGAATACACAGATAGTGGGGCCCCACATCAAACCCAGGTTCCTAAAGCCTGGCCCAAATTGGTTATGGGCACCAGAACAATCATCAAAGTGGCACACAGTTGATTTTCACAGGTTTGAATAAGTAACTGTTGTTTTTAAGGGGTTAAGTGACTTTGGACCACTGATGTCACACTAAGAATACACAGATAGCGATACCCCACATCAAACCCAGCTCCCTACAGCCTGGCCCAAATGGGTTATTGGCACCAGAACTGGCATCAAAGTAGGCTCACAGTTGATTTTCACAGGTTTGAATAAGTATCTGATTTTTTTAAGGGGTTAAATGACTTTGGGCCACTGATGTCACACTAAGAATACACAGATAGTGGTGCCCCGCATCAAAACAAGGTTCCTAAAGCCTGGCTCAAATGGGTTATTGGCACCAGAACTGGCATCACAGTGGCCATACAGTCGATTTTCACAGGTTTGAATAAGTAACTGATGTTTTTAAGGGGTTAAATGACTTTGGGCCACTGATGTCACACTAGGAATACACAGACAGTAATGCCCTGCTTCAAACCCAGGTTCCTCCAGCCTGGCCCAAATGGGTTATTGGCACCAGAACTGGCATCACAGTGGCCATACAGTCGATTTTCACAGGTTTGAATAAGTAACTGATGTTTTTAAGGGGTTAAATGACTTTGGGCCACTGATGTCACACTAAGAATACACAGATAGTGATGCCCCACATCAAACTCAGGTCCCAACAGCCTGGTCCAAATGGGTTATTGGCACCAGAACTGGCATCAAAGTGGGCACACAGTTGATTTTCACAGGTTTGAATAAGTAACTGATGTTTTTAAGGGGTTAAATGACTTTGGGCCACTGATGTCACACTAAGAATACACAGATAGTGGTGCCCCGCATCAAACCCAGGTTCCTAAAGCCTGGCCCAAATGGGTTATGGGCACCAGAACTGGCATCTAAGTGGACACACAGTCGATTTTCACAGGTTTGAATAAGTAACTGATGTTTTTAAGGGGTTAAATGACTTTGGGCCACTGATGTCACACTAAGAATACACAGATAGTGATGCCCCACATCAAACTCAGGTCCCAACAGCCTGGTCCAAACGGGTTATTGGCACCAGAACTGGCATCAAAGTGGACACACAGTCGATTTTCACAGGTTTCAATAAGTAACTGATGTTTTTAAGGGGTTAAATGACATTGGGCCACTGATGTCACACTATGACTACACAGATAGTGAGGCCCCACATCAAACTCAGGTCCATACAGCCTGGCCCAAATGGGTTTATTGGCACCAGAACTGGCATCAAAGTGGCCATACAGTCGATTTTCACAGGTTTGAATAAGTAACTGATGTTTTTAAGGGGTTAAATGACTTTGGGCCACTGATGTCACACTAAGAATACACAGATAGTGGGGCCCCACATC
The DNA here is from genome assembly GCF_039654945.1 of Dendrobates tinctorius. NCBI lineage: Eukaryota > Metazoa > Chordata > Amphibia > Anura > Dendrobatidae > Dendrobates > Dendrobates tinctorius. The sequence continues at coordinate 16,690,233 of NW_027361827.1, forward strand.
AAACCCAGGTTCCTAAAGCCTGGCCCAAATTGGTTATGGGCACCAGAACAATCATCAAAGTGGCACACAGTTGATTTTCACAGGTTTGAATAAGTAACTGTTGTTTTTAAGGGGTTAAGTGACTTTGGACCACTGATGTCACACTAAGAATACACAGATAGCGATACCCCACATCAAACCCAGCTCCCTACAGCCTGGCCCAAATGGGTTATTGGCACCAGAACTGGCATCAAAGTAGGCTCACAGTTGATTTTCACAGGTTTGAATAAGTATCTGATTTTTTTAAGGGGTTAAATGACTTTGGGCCACTGATGTCACACTAAGAATACACAGATAGTGGTGCCCCGCATCAAACCAAGGTTCCTAAAGCCTGGCTCAAATGGGTTATTGGCACCAGAACTGGCATCACAGTGGCCATACAGTCGATTTTCACAGGTTTGAATAAGTAACTGATGTTTTTAAGGGGTTAAATGACTTTGGGCCACTGATGTCACACTAGGAATACACAGACAGTAATGCCCTGCTTCAAACCTAGGTTCCTCCAGCCTGGCCCAAATGGGTTATTGGCACCAGAACTGGCATCACAGTGGCCATACAGTCGATTTTCACAGGTTTGAATAAGTAACTGATGTTTTTAAGGGGTTAAATGACTTTGGGCCACTGATGTCACACTAAGAATACACAGATAGCGATACCCCACATCAAACCCAGCTCCCTACAGCCTGGCCCAAATGGGTTATTGGCACCAGAACTGGCATCAAAGTAGGCTCACAGTTGATTTTCACAGGTTTGAATAAGTAACTGTTGTTTTTAAGGGGTTAAGTGACTTTGGACCACTGATGTCACACTAAGAATACACAGATAGCGATACCCCGCATCAAACCCAGCTCCCTACAGCCTGGCCCAAATGGGTTATTGGCACCAGAACTGGCATCAAAGTAGGCTCACAGTTGATTTTCACAGGTTTGAATAAGTATCTGATTTTTTTAAGGGGTTAAATGACTTTGGGCCACTGATGTCACACTAAGAATACACAGATAGTGGTGCCCCGCATCAAACCCAGGTTCCTAAAGCCTGGCCCAAATGGGCTATTGGCACCAGAACTGGCATCAAAGTAGGCTCACAGTCGATTTTCAAAGTTTTGAATAAGTATCTGATTTTTTTAAGGGGTTAAATGACTTTGGGCCACTGATGTCACACTATGAATACACAGACAGTAATGCCCTGCTTCAAACCCAGGTCCCTCCAGCCTGGCCCAAATGGGTTATTGGCACCAGAACTGGCATCACAGTGGCCATACAGTCGATTTTCACAGGTTTGAATAAGTAACTGATGTTTTTAAGGGGTTAAATGACTTTGGGCCACTGATGTCACACTATGAATACACAGACAGTAATGCCCTGCTTCAAACCCAGGTCCCTCCAGCCTAGCCCAAATGGGTTATTGGCACCAGAACTGGCATCACAGTGGCCATACAGTCGATTTTCACAGGTTTGAATAAGTAACTGATGTTTTTAAGGGGTTAAATGACTTTGGGCCACTGATGTCACACTAGGAATACACAGACAGTAATGCCCTGCTTCAAACCCAGGTTCCTCCAGCCTGGCCCAAATGGGTTATTGGCACCAGAACTGGCATCACAGTGGCCATACAGTCGATTTTCACAGGTTTGAATAAGTAACTGATGTTTTTAAGGGGTTAAATGACTTTGGGCCACTGATGTCACACTAAGAATACACAGATAGCGATACCCCACATCAAACCCAGCTCCCTACAGCCTGGCCCAAATGGGTTATTGGCACCAGAACTGGCATCAAAGTAGGCTCACAGTTGATTTTCACAGGTTTGAATAAGTAACTGTTGTTTTTAAGGGGTTAAGTGACTTTGGACCACTGATGTCACACTAAGAATACACAGATAGCGATACCCCGCATCAAACCCAGCTCCCTACAGCCTGGCCCAAATGGGTTATTGGCACCAGAACTGGCATCAAAGTAGGCTCACAGTTGATTTTCACAGGTTTGAATAAGTATCTGATTTTTTTAAGGGGTTAAATGACTTTGGGCCACTGATGTCACACTATGAATACACAGACAGTAATGCCCTGCTTCAAACCCAGGTCCCTCCAGCCTGGCCCAAATGGGTTATTGGCACCAGAACTGGCATCACAGTGGCCATACAGTCGATTTTCACAGGTTTGAATAAGTAACTGATGTTTTTAAGGGGTTAAATGACTTTGGGCCACTGATGTCACACTATGAATACACAGACAGTAATGCCCTGCTTCAAACCCAGGTCCCTCCAGCCTAGCCCAAATGGGTTATTGGCACCAGAACTGGCATCACAGTGGCCATACAGTCGATTTTCACAGGTTTGAATAAGTAACTGATGTTTTTAAGGGGTTAAATGACTTTGGGCCACTGATGTCACACTAGGAATACACAGACAGTAATGCCCTGCTTCAAACCCAGGTTCCTCCAGCCTGGCCCAAATGGGTTATTGGCACCAGAACTGGCATCACAGTGGCCATACAGTCGATTTTCACAGGTTTGAATAAGTAACTGATGTTTTTAAGGGGTTAAATGACTTTGGGCCACTGATGTCACACTATGAATACACAGACAGTAATGCCCTGCTTCAAACCCAGGTCCCTCCAGCCTAGCCCAAATGGGTTATTGGCACCAGAACTGGCATCACAGTGGCCATACAGTCGATTTTCACAGGTTTGAATAAGTAACTGATGTTTTTAAGGGGTTAAATGACTTTGGGCCACTGATGTCACACTAGGAATACACAGACAGTAATGCCCTGCTTCAAACCCAGGTTCCTCCAGCCTGGCCCAAATGGGTTATTGGCACCAGAACTGGCATCACAGTGGCCATACAGTCGATTTTCACAGGTTTGAATAAGTAACTGATGTTTTTAAGGGGTTAAATGACTTTGGGCCACTGATGTCACACTAAGAATACACAGATAGCGATACCCCACATCAAACCCAGCTCCCTACAGCCTGGCCCAAATGGGTTATTGGCACCAGAACTGGCATCAAAGTAGGCTCACAGTCGATTTTCACAGGTTTGAATAAGTAACTGATGTTTTTAAGGGGTTAAATGACTTCGGGCCACTTATGTCACACTATGAATACACAGATAGTGATGCCCCGCATCAAACCCAGGTCCCTACAGCCTGGCCCTAATGGGTTAAAAATCGATCTGATTTTGATGCAGGAGAGTCGGACGAGTGTAATGCAAGTGTCATGTGAGTGTCATGCGTTTTTTATGCGAGTACAATCCAATTTTTCATACCTAGCATCCGATTTACATCCGAATATAGAGCGATTGCGCTCAGACTGCAATGCGATTTTAACATGAGATTTTACATAGAGAAATGTCCTAAATCATTTACACATTTTTAAAGCAAAATATTCTTCAATATATATATATACAGTGGGGAAAAAAAGTATTTAGTCAGTCAGCAATAGTGCAAGTTCCACCACTTAAAAAGATGAGATGCGTCTGTAATTTACATCATAGGTAGACCTCAACTATGGGAGACAAACTGAGAAAAAAAAAAACAGAAAATCACATTGTCTGTTTTTTTTTCATTTTATTTGCATATTATGGTGGAAAATAAGTATTTGGTCAGAAACAAAATTTCATCTCAATACTTTGTGATATATCCTTTGTTGGCAATGACAGAGGTCAAACGTTTTCTGTAAGTCTTCACAAGGTTGCCACACACTGTTGTTGGTGTGTTGGCCCATTCCTCCATGCAGATCTCCTCTAGAGCAGTGATGTTTTTGGCTTTTCGCTTGGCAACACGGACTTTCAACTCCCTCCAAAGGTTTTCGATAGGAGTGAGATATGGAGACTGGCTAGGCCACTCCAGGACCTTGAAATGCTTCTTACGAAGCCACTCCTTTGTTGCCCTGGCGGTGTGCTTTGGATCATTGTCATGTTGAAAGACCCAGCCACGTTTCATCTTCAATGCCCTTGCTGATGGAAGGAGGTTTGCACTCAAAATCTCACGATACATGGCCCCATTCATTCTTTCATGTACCCGGATCAGTCGTCCTGGCCCCTTTGCAGAGAAACAGCCCCAAAGCATGATGTTTCCACCACCATGCTTTACAGTAGGTATGGTGTTTGATGGATGCAACTCATTATTCTTTTTCCTCCAAACACGACAAGTTGTGTTTCTACCAAACAGTTCCAGTTTGGTTTCATCAGACCATAGGACATTCTCCCAAAACTCCTGTGGATCATCCAAATGCTCTCTAGCAAACTTCAGACGGGCCCGGACATGTACAGGCTTAAGCAGTGGGACACGTCTGGCTCTGCAGGATCTGAGTCCATGGTGGCGTAGTGTGTTACTTATGGTAGGCCTTGTTACATTGGTCCCAGCTCTCTGCAGTTCATTCACTAGGTCCCCCCGCGTGGTTCTGGGATTTTTGCTCACCGTTCTTGTGATCATTCTGACCCCAAGGGGTGGGATTTTGCGTGGAGCACCAGATCGAGGGAGATTATCAGTGTTCTTGTATGTCTTCCATTTTCTAATTATTGCTCCCACAGTTGATTTCTTCACTCCAAGCTGGTTGGCTATTGCAGATTCAGTCTTCCCAGCCTGGTGCAGGGCTACAATTTTGTTTCTGGTGTCCTTTGACAGCTCTTTGGTCTTCACCATAGTGGAGTTTGGAGTCAGGCTGTTTGAGGGTGTGCACAGGTGTCTTTTTATACTGATAACAAGTTTAAACAGGTGCCATTACTACAGGTAATGAGTGGAGGAAAGAGGAGACTCTTAAAGAAGAAGTTACAGGTCTGTGAGAGCCAGAAATCTTGATTGCTTGTTTCTGACCAAATACTTATTTTCCACCATAATATGCAAATAAAATGAAAAAAAAACCAGACAATGTGATTTTCTGGATTTTTTTTTATCAGTTTGTCTCCCATAGTTGAGGTCTACCTATGATGTAAATTACAGACGCCTCTCATCTTTTTAAGTGGTGGAGCTTGCACTATTGCTGACTTTTTTTCCCCACTGTATATATACACTCACGGGCCACTTTATTAGGTACACCATGCTAGTAACGGGTTGGACCCCCTTTTGCCTTCAGAATTGCCTCAATTCTTCGTGGCAGAGATTCAACAAGGTGCTGGAAGCATTCCTCAGAGATTTTGGACCATATTGACATGATGGCATCACACAGTTGGCGCAGATTTGTCGGCTGCACATCCCTGATGCGAATCTCCCGTTCCACCACATCCCAAAGATGCTCTATTGGATTGAGATCTGGTGACTGAGGAGGCCATTTGAGTACAGTGAACTCATTGTCATGTTCAAGAAACCAATCTGAGATGATTCGAGCTTTATGACATGGCGCATTATCCTGCTGAAAGTAGCCATCAGATGTTGGGTACATTGTGGTCATAAAGGGATGGACATGGTCAGCAACAATACTCAGGTAGGCTGTGGCGTTGCAACGATGCTCAATTGGTACCAAGGGGCCCAAAGAGTGCCAAGAAAAAATTCCCCACACCATGACACCACCACCACCAGCCTGAACCGTTGATACAAGGCAGGATGGATCCATGCTTTCATGTTGTTTACGCCAAATTCTGACCCTACCATCCGAATGTCGCAGCAGAAATCGAGACTCATCAGACCAGGCAACGTTTTTCCAATCTTCTACTGGCCAATTTCGATGAGCTTGTGCAAATTGTAGCCTCAGTTTCCTGTTCTTAGCTGAGAGGAGTGGTACCCGGTGTGGTCTTCTGCTGCTGTAGCCCATCTGCCTCAAAGTTCGACGCACTGTGCGTTCAGAGATGCTCTTCTGCCTACCTTGGTTGTAACGGGTGGCAATTTGAGTCACTGTTGCCTTTCTATCAGCTCGAACCAGTCTGCCCATTCTCCTCTGACCTCTGGCATCAACAAGGCATTTCCGGCCACAGAACTGCCGCTCACTGGATTTTTTTTCTTTTTCGGACCATTCTCTGTAAACCCTAGAGATGGTTGTGCGTGAAAATCCCAGTAGATCAGCAGTTTCTGAAATACTCAGACCAGCCCTTCTGGCACCAACAATCATGCCACGTTCAAAGGCACTCAAATCACCTTTCTTCCCCATACTGATGCTCGGTTTGAACTGCAGGAGATTGTCTTGACCATGTCTACATGCCTAAATGCACTGAGTTGCCGCCATGTGATTGGCTGATTAGAAATTAAGTCTTAACACACAGTTGGACAGGTGTACCTAATAAAGTGGCCAGTGAGTGTATATATACAGTATATATATATATATATATATATATATATATATATATATATATATACAGTATTCTAGATAGATAGATAGATAGATAGATTGATTAAAAGCCGGAAAATGATCTGCCGCATATATTTTAATCACAGAGTAACACTTTAGATTAAAACAGAGTAGAGATATACACATAGAATACATGTGTGTGTATATATATTGTTAATATATATATATATATTTCTGAATTTCCCCATGGTGGGACGATTAAAGGATTATCTTATCTTATATACAGTATGTCTAATATATAATTGCCAATCGGCTCTGTCACTGCTTCCGGCGATTGTGTCGCTATCCCACAATCCACCGCGGCCGGAAACTGTGACAAAAATGGCACCACTATTCCGTCGGGAGATCAGCGGCGCTAGAACTATGCTGACCGCCATATTGGAACACCCAAGTTATGGGTATTCCGATATAGCGGCCGGGATTCATATCTTCCGCCAAGCCGCGCAGGCACCAGGGGCGATCTGCCAATGAGCGTCGCGGGATTCAAATCACCCACCCAGCCGGCTGAGCGAATGAGCGCTCCCACGCAGGATTTGAATCCCCTGCCAAGCCGCGCAGCACCGCTCATTGGCTAAGCGACCCTTACATACCTCACCGGGAGGAACGTTGCCACGGCGCTTCACTTCTTTCGGAGGCCGGGGCAGGAGTGCGCGTGAGAATCGCGCATGCGCATAGCGCTATCTTGCGCCATTTTACTGAAGACACATTTGCAGTGTGTCTTCAGTAATATGGCACCAAACAGTGCGGTATGGGCATGCGCGTACTCCGGCGCCACACTCCTCCCCTGGCCTCCAACAGAACAGGACAGCGCTGGAACACAGGAAAGAAGGGTGAGTATAAATGAGAGGACCATGCATACCAAGATTGGGGGGTGAGAGGACCATGTATATCAGGAAAGGGGGGTGAGAGGACCATGCATACCAGGATAGGGGGGTGAGGGGACCATGCATACCAGGATAGGGGGGGGAGGGGACCATGAATATGTAATAAAGTGCAGGTGTTGGGTATGCCACCACGAACAGATGGACCAACAGTTAAAGGGAGGTTTATTTACAGGGATTAACACTGGCAATATAACAATGCAAGTATTAGTAATGTGAAACAAGTTCTCAGACAGACTGTTGCGCCCGCCGGCGCTCACTTGGGGTCCTCCTCCTGCCGGCGCCCCCCCCTCTCCGCTCTCGCACCGTCCCCTGTCTGGCTTTGCAGGGGTTCGGCGCGTCGGAGGTCCGCGCATGCGCGCTTGCCCTTCCTCGGCCTCTGTGCATCCTGGGGGCATGTGACCCGGTGGGTCCGCCCCCATCATGGCGGCACCCACCGGGTATTTCAGCTGGGCGTCTGGACAGGTAAGACGCCTGTTTGTCTTAGCCCGTGGCGCCCGCTATCCTTGCTCAGCGTCACCCTTGGCCATCAGGTCCCCGCGCACCCTCTGTGCTGCGCTCTCCTGTATCTCTGCCTTTGTCCCCGTCTGTAGCCTCCTCCCGTGTCTCCCTGTCTCTGCCTACCGTCCTCCTTGGTTCCTCTGCTTCCTCCTCCTGTGTTCCCCGTGCCTGTCCCTCTCCTGTACCTCTGCCCTATTGTTGCCTGCCTCCTGTATTTTACGCTCCTTCCCCTGTCTCGTTCCTTGTCTCATTTCTCAGGCCCAGCCTTTCCTAACCCCCTTTCCCTCATCTTCCTTTCAGCTTCTGGTCCCGGTTCCGTCCTGACCCTTCGGGCTTCCACAGCCTGCCTCCTGTTACTTTGGATCTACTCTACCCCTCGTATACCTTCCCACACTCTGATCTGCTCTCCTTTATTTACCCTGGGTCGTCCCTTTGGTTCCGGCTGTCGTGGTTCCATCTCCCTTGGGCCTGCCCCTAACACTCCCTGTATAGGGGGTGGTCATCACCTGGTCCGCTCGCCCTGGGGGACTCTGGAGCCACGACCCAGAGGGTCCACTCTCGGGTTTTCTACCTAGAAACCCTAACAGAACAAACAGGCCATGGACCCGCCGGAGCCGCTGCAGTTCAAAAGGAGCTGCTCTTTTTACGGGAGAACCAAACCCGTATCATGGCGTTCATGAAGTCCTTGGATTCCCGTCTCTCTGCGCTCCAGGTCTCCGACCCGGGGAACGCTTCCCAATTGGCTGGACTGCAACAAGAGCTGGCACAGCAGAGAGATTCCCAGGCCCATATTCTTAGTTACATGGCCTCTATAGACGACCGCTTACACTCCCTGCAGGCGGCCGCCATGTCTCCCGTCTCAGCTTTGGCTCCTCACCCACCGCCCCGCCTAGCTAGGCCACCTCGTTACAACGGGGACCCCAAGCTGTGTCGGGGTTTCCTGAATCAGTGCCGTCTCCACTTCGAACTCCTGCCCCAGCAGTATCCCACTGAGCGGGCCAAGGTGGCTTTTATTGTCTCCCACCTCGAGGGAGACGCTTTGGCATGGGTTAACCCTCTCTGGGAGCGGGATGACCCTGTGGTCTCCCAGTTAAGTACCTTTTTTGAGACGTTTCGTCGAGTATTCGACGAACCGGGCCGTCTGGCCTCTACCACGGAATCCTTATTCAACCTCCACCAAGGGTCCCAAACCGTGGGTCAATATGCCATCCGGTTTCGGACCCTATCCTCGGATTTGGGGTGGAACAACGAGGCATTGGTAGGGGCCTTCTGGCGAGGTCTCGCGGGTCGTATTAAGGACGAGCTGGCTGGTCATGATACACCCACCGCCTTAGAGGAACTGATTTCACTGGCCACACGTATCGATCTACGATTTCAGGAACGTGCTCGTGAGAGGAGGCTCCCGCGTTCTTCCCCAGCCATCCGTGGACCACCCTGCCCTCGGTCCAGGATATCCGCTTCAGCTTCTATGCCAGAACCCATGCAGGTTAAACTATCGGGACAATACTGAGAGGAGAGGCGTACCAATGGTCTCTGTTTCTATTGTGGCAGCGACTCCCATCTGGTCCGTGCCTGCCCGGAGCGTCTGGAAAACTCCTCCGCCTAGGTCAGGTAAGAGAGGCCTCCCTAGGTGTATGTGATACCTCTCCACCCCTCACTCTGTCCGTTTTGTTGCACATTGGTGGTAAACGTTTTTCTTTGGCGGCCTATGTAGATTCCGGCGCTGCAGGAAATTTTATTAGGCTTAAGGAGGTTCTTAAATTCTCGGTTCTGGTTAAGACCCTAGAAACTCCACGGATCCTCGCTTCCATGGACGGCAAACCTCTTCAAGAGACAGTTACCCTAATCACCCAGGAGGTAGAACTCCAGGTAGTGGCCTTGCACAAAGTGAAGATCGCCTTTTTTGTCCTGGCGGGCATCTCGCACCCTATTCTTCTTGGTCTTCCCTTGTTATGGGCCCATGAGCCTACCTTAGACTGGCATAAGGGCCATATCCTGCGCTGGGGAGAGTCCTGTGGGGCGGGGTGTCTGCTGCCGGTGCGTCCCGTGGGTGGTTCCCGTTCCCTTCCCCTGGTCCCCGGGTTGCCCATCGCTTACAGCTCTTTTTCGGACGTCTTTAGCAAGAAGGAGGCCGAGAACCTCCCGCCGCACCGACCCTATGATTGCCCCATCGACCTCGTCCCTGGAGCTATCCCTCCGAGGGGTAGGATTTATCCGCTCTCGCCGGCAGAGACGCAAGCCATGTCTGAGTACGTTCAAGAGAACTTGGCCAGGGGTTTCATACAGAAGTCTTCCTCTCCTGCGGGCGCAGGCTTCTTCTTTGTCAAGAAGAAGGACGGGTCGCTCCGCCCGTGCATCGACTACAGAGGTTTAAACAGCATCACGATAAAGAACAAGTACCCGTTGCCCCTCATCCCCGAACTCTTTGATCGTCTTAGAGGAGCCCAGATATTTACCAAACTTGATCTCCGAGGAGCCTATAACTTGGTCCGAATTCGCGCTGGGGATGAGTGGAAGACCGCGTTCAATACACGTGACGGTCACTACGAGTACCTTGTTATGCCTTTTGGCCTCTGCAATGCACCTGCAGTATTCCAGGAACTCGTCAACGATATTTTTCGAGACCTCCTCTATTCCTGTGTCGTGGTTTACCTTGACGACATCCTTGTCTTCTCCCCGGATCTCTCTACCCATCGGCGGGATGTTCGGCAAGTGTTGCTACGTCTTAGGGAGAACCACCTGTTTGCCAAGTTGGAGAAATGTGTCTTCGAGCAACTGTCCCTGCTGTTTCTAGGATACATCATTTCGAGGTCTGGTCTGAAGATGGATCCTGAGAAAGTGTCCGCTGTCCTGAACTGGCCTCGTCCCCTTGGACTCAAAGCTATCCAACGCTTCCTCGGCTTTGCTAATTATTATAGGCAATTTATTCCTCACTTCTCCACCTTAACCAAGCCTATCTCTGCCCTCGTATGCAAAGGGGCAAAACCCCACCTCTGGCCTCCTGAGGCAGAGGACGCCTTTCAAGCTTTGAAGAAGGAATTCTCTACAGCGCCTGTTCTCCACCGTCCGGATGCCGATAGACCCTTTATTCTTGATGTCGACGCATCATCTGTTGGAGCTGGAGCAGTTCTCCTGCAAAAAATCTCCACTGGTCGGACTGTCACATGTGGATTTTTCTCTAAAGCCTTTTCCCCGCCCGAGCGCAATTATTCCATTGGGGACAAGGAACTACTTGCGATAAAACTGGCTTTAGAGGAATGGCGTTACCTTCTCGAAGGAGCTGTCCATCCCTTCACCATATTTACCGACCACAAGAATCTGGCCTACGTCCAGTCTGCTCCAAGGCTCAACCCCTGGCAAGCCAGATGGTCCTTATTCTTTGGACGCTTTGATTTCGAGCTCCACTTTCGGCCGGGTAATAAAAATACCAAAGCAGATGCGCTATCGAGGTCATTCCTCCCTACGGATGAAGAGGAGGGTCCTGCTCACATCATCGATCCAGCGAAGGTCATCACTTTAGCTCCTCTAAGTTTGGTTAATCCACCACCAGGCAAGACCTTGGTATTGGACCATGACAAAGTAAGGATTCTGCGTTGGGAGCACTCCTCTAAAGTCGCCGGGCATGCTGGAGCCAAAAGGACTCTGTCCCTCATCTCCCGCCACTATTGGTGGCCATCGCTCCGCCAGGATGTCTTGGAGTTCACCGCTTCGTGTCCCTCCTGCGCCCAAAATAAAGTTCCAAGACAGTTAACCTCTGGTCTCTTACATCCGTTGCCTATACATTCGGTCCCTTGGAGCCATATCGCCATGGATTTTATCACGGATCTACCTCCATCCTCCGGCTGCACTGTCATTTTGGTGGTGGTGGACCGTTTTTCCAAGATGGCCCATTTTATCCCTCTGCCTGGCCTGCCTTTGGCATCCGAGTTGGCGAAGATCTTCTTGCAATATATTTTCCGACTTCATGGTTTTCCCCAGCACATCGTGTCTGACCGTGGTGTTCAATTCACCTCCCGTTTCTGGAGAGCCCTCTGCGGCTCAATGAAGGTAGCCCTGGATTTCTCTTCTGCCTACACCCGCAGTCCAACGGCCAAGTGGAGCGAATCAACCAGGTGTTAACCTCTTATCTTCGGCATTTTTCTAATGCACACCAGAGCAACTGGGTCTCGCTGCTTCCTTGGGCTGAATTCGTCCACAACAATCACCCCAACGAATCCTCTTCTAAGTCCCCCTTTTTTGTGGTTTTCGGACAGCACCCAGGCATTCTCCTTCCCGTTTCCCCCGCCTCGGGCGTGCCGGCGGCAGACTCCTTGTCCTCAGAATTCTCTAAAATTTGGGAGGAAACAAAAGGGGCCCTTGAGAGAGCTAGCGATCGGATGAAGAGGTACGCCGACAAGAAACGCCTTGACACTCCCCCTTATCAGGCGGGCGATAAGGTCTGGCTATCCTCACGTTTCGTTCGCCTTAAGATCCCCTCTTATAAATTGGGTCCACGTTATATTGGGCCTTTTGAGATTTTGAGTCGCATCAACGACGTGGCCTATAAACTAAATCTACCTGCCTCTCTGCGAATTCCCAATACCTTCCACGTATCGCTCCTCAAACCCACAGTATTTAATCGCTTTCACCCAGCCTCCTCCCGCGCCCCTCAACCTAGCACCGCAGAAGACATCTTGGATGTCAAGGACATCTTGGCAAAGAAGACCGTCAGGGGTAGGACCTTTTTTCTTATTGATTGGAAAGGGTTCAGTCCTGAGGAGAGGTCATGGGAACCCCGAGAAAACATCAATGCCCCTCATATCATGAGAAAATTCTTGTCCCGCCTTAAGAGGGAGGGGAGTAAGAGAGGGGGTACTGTTGCGCCCGCCGGCGCTCACTTGGGGTCCTCCTCCTGCCGGCGCCCCCCCTCTCTGCTCTCGCGCCGTCCCCTGTCTGGCTTTGCAGGGGTTCGGCGCGTCGGAGGTCCGCGCATGCGCGCTCGCCCTTCCTCAGCCTCTGTGCATCCTGGGGGCACGTGACCCGGTGGCACCGCCACCATCATGGCGGCGCCCACCGGGTATTTCAGCTGGGCGTCTGGACAGGTAAGACGCCTGTTTGTCTTAGCCCGTGGCGCCCGCTATCCTTGCGCAGCGTCACCCTTGGCCATCAGGTCCCCGCGCACCCTCTGTGCTGCGCTCTCCTGTATCTCTGCCTTTGTCCCCGTCTGTAGCCTGCTCCCGTGTCTCCCTGTCTCTGCCTACCGTCCTCCTTGGTTCCTCTGCTTCCTCCTCCTGTGTTCCCCGTGCCTGTCCCTCTCCTGTACCTCTGCCCTATTGTTGCCTGCCTCCTGTATTTTACGCTCCTTCCCCTGTCTCGTTCCTTGTCTCATTTCCCAGGCCCAGCCTTTCCTAACCCCCTTTCCCTCATCTTCCTTTCAGCTTCTGGTCCCGGTTCCGTCCTGACCCTTCGGACATCCACAGCCTGCCTCCTGTTACTTTGTATCTACTCTACCCCTCGTATACCTTCCCACACTCTGATCTGCTCTCCTGTATTTACCCTGGGTCGTCCCTTTGGTTCCGGCTGTCGTGGTTCCATCTCCCTTGGGCCTGCCCCTAACACTCCCTGTATAGGGGGTGGTCATCACCTGGTCCGCTCGCCCTCGGGGGCTCTGGAGCCACGACCCAGAGGGTCCACTCTCGGGTTTTCTACCTAGAAACCCTAACACAGGCAAACAGTGTAAACAGCAATAATGTAAACGGTATTTCCAGAAATGAACTTAAGAGTCTGAAGGGGACTTGCTTGCAGGGTCGAACTTCTCCCACGTAAGCGCCGAACAACAGCGGCACTTGTCATCTATAGTCTCTGTGAACTCTGTTGTCTTTAACAATCCCCAGCTTGCGTTTCAGGGGTTACTGTGAGAGTCAGAGGGGATATGAGGCAAATGGGTCCCCTCCGCTCTGGGTCCTTCGCTCCAACACTACAGTCTCTCCTAGAGAGGTGAAGCTCCGTCTGCAATTGAGTCCCTCCACCGGAATCAGGGGCTCTGCACTAACACTGCAGGTAACGGGGCTTCATATGGGGGTCACAGTCTCTGCATGGGTCACAATTTCTGCACGGGCCACAGTCTCTGCACTGGCCACAGTCTCTGCACGGTGGTCAGGATGCACCTCTCCTGTCACTGCAGACTCCGGATTCACGTACTCACAAGATGCAGTCTTCCTGTGCAGTCCACCCGTATGTGTCCTTTGGACGGGAGTTTTCTTTCCTCTCCTGAGCACAGCTGCGTCCTGCCCTGTCCACTGCCCAAGCTGCTCGGAGGACTGCGTGCATGCTTTCCCGCTCTCTGCCTGGCTTCCTTCCTGTACCAGTCTCCTTTTGGGTCCCATGGGGAACCTGCTGTGCCACTCAATGGTTCCGGGCACGGAGCAGAGTTGGCAAACGACCCCCCCGACTCTTCCTGTGTTTCACCCCCTTACACATACCAGGATTGGGGGGTGAGGGGGCCATGCATATCAGGTTTGGGAGATGAGGGGTACCATGCATACCAGGATAGGGGGGTGAGGGGTGCCATGTATACCAGGATGAGGAATGGGGTGCCATGCATACCAGGATTGGGGGGGTGAGGGAACCATACATACCAGAATAGGGATGAGAGGGCCATGCATACCATTATAGGGATGACGGGGCCATGCCAGGGACGTACAGCCAATTAGCGGTGCCGCGTGGCTTTGGCGGGGGATTCAAATCCCACGTGGCGCCGCTCATTGGCTCAGCCGTTGGGGGCGGGGGATTTGAATCCCATGCCGATCATTGGCTGAGCACCAGGGGCGCTCAACCAATGAGCGGTGCCACGCGGTTTTGGCAGGGGAATTGAATCCTGCGCCACTCAAAGCCGCGCGGCACCGCTCATTGGCTGAGCTGCAGCCAGCTGAGCCAATGAGCGGCGCAGGATTCAAATACCCCGCCCTGCCGGCTGAGCCAATGAGCGGTGCCGCGCGGGATTTAAATCCCCCGCCACAGATGTTCATGTCGTTTTTTTATGTTTTGGTGCTTTTATGCAATGAAAACAATTTTATATAAAAAATAATTATTTTTGCATCGCTTTATTCTGCGAGCTATAACTTTTTTATTTTTTCGCTGATGATGCTGTATGGAGGCTCGTTTTTTACGGGACAAGATGACGTTTTCAGCGGTACCATGGATATTTATATGCGTCTTTTTGATCGCACGTTATTGCACTTTTTGTTCGGCAGTATGATAATAAATCATTATTTTTTGCTTCGTTTTTTATTTTTACTTTTTAAGGGGTTTGCTAATGGGACAGTATTTTTTTTATTTCCAAGAAATGAATTTATTAGGGAATTTTTTTTTTTTTTTTTAAATTATTTTTACACTTTTTTTTTTTTTTTTTAACTTTATTACATTGTCCCAGGGGGGACATCACTGTCATGTGACAGATCGCTGATCTGTCACATCACAGATCACTGTGACAGATCAGCGATCTGTCACAGGCATAGAAGCAGAGTTCCTCATGCCTGCGCTTTGCAGGCACTGAGGAAGCCAGCTCCCTGCAGGCCCCGAAGGTCCCCGTCGCCATCTTGGATCCGGGGACCTGAAGGGAAGGAGCCCCCCGCAGCAGCGCTGCACATTGCGCTGCTGTGGGGGGCTCAAGGAAGCACAGAGGGAGCCCCCTCCCTGCCGATGCTTCCCTTTAACCCCCGGTACACCGCGATCGTGTTTGATTGCAGTGTGCAAGGGTGACACATAGTGCCGGGTGTCAGTGCTGCTCTGTGAGCGCGTCTGATCGCTGTGACGTACTATCCCATCCCTGGGAATTTAAGTCCCAGGGCACATGGACGGGATAGTACGTCACATGGTAGAAAGGGGTTAATAGAGTTAATCCAGAGCCCTTTTTTCTCCATTTGCTTTTTGACAGTGCATAACACAGACAGATCCTTTTCCTAGCAAAGCGTGAAGATCCTGCAATTTTAAGGGGGCCCCAAAAATCCCTTTAGAGTGCGCAGAGAAATATTTTATTTTTATGTGGTACGATTGAGTAGATTTTTTTTGAGTGTCTTACACAATTTCTCGACACTGTTTTGCTGAACCCCCCCCCCCCAAAAAAAAAGGCCACATATTTTACAGTGCGGTATATCTGTGACACACCTCATCTGTCCGTCTGCTAAAAATTTTGGTCTTTTTAGCCCTAAATGCAATTTTTTTTGCTGTCTGTCACTGTACTTATATACAGAACTATTTAGCCCCAAAAAAATACAGGCCACACATTTGTCGGTGTGGTATCTCTGTGCCAGTTCATATCTGTGCGGGCTCAGAGTTGAGCCAGTTTAGGCCGGTTTTCCTTTTTTGTCCTGTATGTCACTGTACTTATATACAGCACAATTTAGCCAAAAAAGCCAAAAATACAGGCCACACATTTGTCGGTGTGGTATCTCCCTAACAGGCCTCATTTATCAGTGCCAAAAATTTGGCCATTTTAGGCCTACATATTGTATTTTTTTTGCAGTCTGTTAACGTACTTATTGACACAAATCTGATAAGGCAAAACACATTTTTACCTACAGTCCAGATAGGTAAAAGTGGGGTTTTCCAGCACACGTATCACATACAAGTTGCCTCCCAAATCAGTCATTTGTAGTGAACGTGTATGATATTCTAGTCCATTTACAATGGGCAAGGTGCGTGGTAAGGGACGGGGAAGTGGATGTGATGGTGATGGTGCAGGACAAGGCCGAGGCCGTGGCAAGCTGAAATTGGGCCACCAAAAATACTCACATCTTCTCGCCGCTGGACTTTAGTATCCGAAGTCCTAGGGGACCGCGGCAAGACAGCACTATTGAAGCCCGAGCAGTGTGAAAAAGTTGTTGGTTGGATAGCGGATAATACTTCAAGTTACTTATCCACCACTACCAGCACCCTGTCTTCCACATGGTCAAGTCACTGTAGCCATGAATCTGGACAGCATATTCCTTACCATGATCCTCCGTCCTCCCACCATGCTGAGTGCCCTGAGACAACTGGTCCCACACTCGGACACTCCGAAGATATGTTCAGTTTTCCATTTGGACATTCGGGCCTCTCGCCCGGTCCACTTGAAGCAGGGCAAGATGATATTCCATGTAGCGATGCACAAATATTTGAGCAGCCACGGTCACAAGAGGTGGATGATGATGAGACACAATTGCAGGGAAGTCAGGAGGAGACCAGGGTGGGGAAGTGGAAGATGAGGTGGTGGATGATATAGTAACAGACCCAACCAGGCAGGAGGACATGCAGATCGAGGATAGCAGCACACAGGGGGAGGTAGGCGTCGCACCACTTCAGGCAGGAAGAAGCAGTGTGGTGGCTGCAGACAGAAGGCGTGCAACCGTTCCTCGTAACACTAACATGACGGAAGTTGCCAGTCCAACTGTTAGGTCTTACCGAATCTGGTTATTTTTAAAGACTCTGCCGATAACCCAAAACAGGCCATTTGCAACACCTGTCATGCCAGCATCAGCAGGGGTAGTAAAACTACCAGCCTGACCACCACTAGCATGATCAGGCACATGAAACAAACTATAGAACAAATATTATAGTGCCACCATATAAAGGGCAACAGGAATACTCAAAAAGCATATAGTATACCACAAAGAAAAGAGTACAAAAAAGCCAGTTTAAAATATCATGGAAAAATCAATTTTTATTAATCATACACATAATTTAAAATTAATATGGACAAAAATTGTTCAAAATCCGAAAGACACGAACAGTAATAAAGTGTACTCTTTTCTTTGTGGTATGCTATGATCAGGCACATGGCAGCAAAGCACCCAACTTTGTGGGACCAACCGCATGCTGCAGGAACAGTGTCTGGTGACACCACAGCTTCTTCCACTGTTGTGCATGCAAGCCAATCCCCTCTCCATGGTGCATGCGAAGATGCCTCCTGCCCTGCACCTGCCGTTACCCACAGTCAAATAGCCCCATCATCAAGCACGTCCACGTCCTTGTACCAGCGCAGCCTTCAGTTGTCCATATCCCAGTCATTGCAATGTAAATGTAAATACGCAGCCAATGCCCCACAGTACTCAATTCTTATATTTCTCGTCTGCTTGTGCTCGAAATGTTGCCTTTTAGGCTCGTGGAGATGGAAGCTTTACGCAACCTGATGGGGGCGGCCGTCAAAAGGTACTCGGTCCCCAGCCACCACTATTTCTCCCGCTGTGCCGTCCCGGCATTACACAAGCATGTGTCCCACCACATTACCCGTGCCCTCTACAGTGCAGTTACTGGGAAAGTACACCTAACCATGGACACGTGGACAAGTGCTTGTGGCCAGGGACGGTACATCTCGCTGACAGCACACTGGGTTAACATAGTGGAAGCCGGGACCCAGTCAGACCTTGAGATGGAACACATCCTCCCAACGCCAAGGATTGCGGGCCCTACGTCAATCAGGGTTGCCCTGACTGTGTACATACAGCTCCTGCACCTCCTCCTCCTCTTCAGCCTCCATCTCCGAGATGAGCACATCAGTCACAAGCTGGAAGCACTGCAGCACTTCCAAAGCCAAGTGGCAACAGGTTGTGCTGAAGCTAATTTTCTTAGGAGGCAAACTGCACAATGCTGAAGAGTTGGTGACAGCTCTGAAAGAACAGGCAGATATGTGGCTGACACCACTGAATCTCCAGCCAAGCATGGTTGAGTGTATCAATGGCAGGAACCTGGTGGCGGCTCCGAGGCGAGGCGAACTGACACATGTACCATGCCTGGCCCATGTGCTTTTCTAAAAAGATACCCGGAGCTGCCGGATCTGCTGGTGAAAGCACACCACCTGAGTGCCCATTTTAGAAAGTCAGCTACAGCTTCAGCCGCCCTTGCCGTGCTTCAGCAGCAATTGTAGATTCCGGCTCACGGACTGGTGTATGATGTCCCCACGTGTTAGAACTCTACACTGCATATGTTGGAAAGGATTTGTGAGCAGAAGCGGGCAGTTGTTGAATACCAGCATCAACAAGGCCGTTGTTTTTCAGGTTTGACTCCACACATAAGACCTTAGGAGTGGACATGGATGTCAGACATATGTAACATCCTCCAAAACATTGAGGAGTCCACCAAGATGGTGAGCGGTGATGACGCCATAATTAGTGTCACCATCCCGCTCATCTGCATTCTGAAAAGCTCTCTGCTCACAATGAAAGAGGATACATTGCAGGCGGAGCACGAGGACATGGATCAAGGAACCATACAGGGTGATTACACACAGCCCAGCCTCATGTCATCCCAGCGTTGATTGGCTGACAATGAGCAAGAGGAGGAGGAGGAAGAACAGAAGCTACTTTCATGCGCTATAGACGGGACTACAACCACAACTGTCATACCATCTGTTCAGCGTGGATGGCCTGAGGTCAGGGAAGAAGAGTAAGAGGAGGAGGAGGACACCTTGGTCAGTCATCCTGTTGGTGAGGACACAGAAGGCTTGCTTGTTACCAGTCTGGCACGCATGGCTGACTTTATGTTGCGCTGCCTTTCCCGTGACCCTTGTATTGTGAAAATATTGGGTAACAGTCATTAGTGGCTAGTGACACTTTTATATCCACACAACAAGAAGAACTTTCAATCTCTTATTCTAGAGGCAGACAGGTGTACCAAAATGGTGCAGTACCAAAGGGCCATTGTTGCTGAATTATTAAAAAAAATTCCCATCTCAAAACGCTGGCAGCAGAGATAACAGTTCATTGGCCAACCAAGGAGGACAGGCGAGAGAGACACAACTTCAATCCAGCAGAGGCAGGGGAACACTGGCAAAGTTCTAGGACAGTTTTCTAAGACCCTCCCATTGCCCTGGCACTGAGGCGTGGGGTAATCTCACAAGGAATGCAATGTTTTCTAAGATGCTAAGGGAGTACCTTGCTGACCATACCTACGTCCTCCGTGATTCCTCTGTGCCTTTTAATTATTGGGTATCCAAGCTGGATACGTGGCATGAACTGGCTCTCTACGCCTTGGAGGTCCTGGCCTGCCCTGCCGCTAGTGTTTTGTCAGTGCAGGTTTTTGGAATTATCACAGATAAGCGCATTCGCCTTTCAGCGGAAAATGCAGACAGGTTGACTCTTATAAAGATGAACAAGGGATGGATTGGGCCTGACTTCTCGACACCACCAAATGATGACAGCGAAACATAAACTCCAATGTAGTGTTTTTTTGGGAGATGTATTTCCATGCACCTCTTCACAACCAAACATTGGTATACACTTCATGATTTTGGCTATTTGGTTTCCTCCTCCTCCTCCTCCTTCTCCTCATCCTCACTGTCCACCACCACTCGAACACCAGGGTGAATATGTTCTGGCATGCTCCAGCCACTCTATTTTTAGGCAAGGGTGTTATGATACCCGTCACCAAAATACAAAAAATATGTACACCCCACAGGGTAAATGTTTGACAGCCCATACACTAAGCGTATGGGCATTCCAAGTCTATGAGACCCATTCATAGAAATTGGGCCTATTTTTTAATCAGACCTTCCTCGAAGTCTCATCACTCACCGCCACTAGATCAAAAGGGTTTATGTGTACGGTGTAGCTACAGCCAGTATCGAATTCCGAACAAGGGTGTGTGGTTTTGCTGGGCATAAAATACTTGTTATGGAAAAGGTTGAAGTGTACCCCACAGGGGAATTGTTTGCCAGCACATACACTTAGTGTATGGGCATTACAAGTCTAGGAGACCCACTCCTTTTTAATGGGACATTTTTGGTTTAGAGGCCCTCCTCCATGTTTCTTCCAAGGGGGATTGGTGTAATTTGGGTGCAGAATAAGAGTACAAAATGAATAATGTCAAGTGGATTTTCCTGTGCCCATCCAGTACCTGGGTTCAAAGGCATATTGGGGTGCATATGACTTGGCAGCAGTGCAGGCCTTGCAGTCATTGCATAAGAAAAGTTTGGGATTACAAAATTAATAATGTGAAGTGGATTTTCCGGTGGATATCCAGTACGTGGCTTGAAAATCTTATTTGGGCTGCATGTAACTATGGGGCAGGCCAGGCCTTGCATTCAATGCAACATTTTTTCTGGAAGCCCTCCTGGACCTCTTGTGAAAGGGGTATTGGGGTGCGTCGTAGTTCTTGGCAGCCCATTCACTCACTGCATAGGCAATAACAGTTTAGGAGACCCACTGTTTAATAATGGCCCTTTAAGCAGATTAATGCTGCCTGATGCCCCGGTAAAAATAGGCTCTATGACTTTGAGTCCCTCCTTCATAAATGAAACATGATTGGTCTGCTTATGTGTCACACACCACATGGCCAGGTAGGGTTGGTAAATGTTACAATGACATTTCCCAGTGAATGCATTTGTAGTGGTTGAAAGCAATGTTAAAGTTGAAAAACGCTTCAAAGACACTGCGTCTGAACATAGCCCAAGTGGTGGAGGAACATTTTGGTTTGGGGTTAATTATTTTGCCTTTTATACAAGTCATTAACCTGGAAAGGATGTACCTTTACATATTTCCCAGCAAAATCCGTTTTGGTATGTTTTTTGGTGCACCGGTAAAAATGGCATGAAACTCTGTCAACATTGTTTAAAGCTGTGAACTAGGAGTCAGGAATGCTTCCAGGGGTGATCCCCATGATGTCCCCGTGTCATTTGAGCAGTGTTTCCATCATTTTCAGACATTTTTACACCTTAAAAGGACCCCCGGGGGGATCGCGGTAAAAATGCTCGGGTCTCCCATAGACTTACATTGGGCTCATTGTTCTGTCCGAGTACCCGAGTATTCCAATTTGCTCGACCCAAACAACGAGCACCCAAGCATTTTACTGCTCGCTCATCACTAATCTTTATATTGCAGAGAGAGATAGGAAGAAGAATAGCCGGTAATTCATTAGTCAGCATCTGTAAAATCACTGCAGGAGCCAACAGGATAGAAGACATGGTTTGCATACACTAAATAGATGCAGAATAGTTAGATATGCATATGTCAGTGACCAATACAATTAGTAGTGTGTGTGCAAATTAGGGGACATGTATGTAATTAATAAAATATTATTTTTTGGTGAAAAAAATGGTGTGGGCTCCCGCACAATTTTCCAATCCAGAGAGAGAAAGCCAGCAACTGGGGGCCAATGTTTACAGCCTAGGAAGGAGCTAATACCTATGGATTTCACCAGGCTATGAATATTAGCCCGGAGCTGTATACAGAGTGTCCGTAAAGTCATGGTGCACTTTTGGCGCCCTTTCTCTGGCCCAATCACATCAGACCTGTTCATGAGGAGAGATAACAAGAACCAATCAAACAACACAAACTAATTTAAGCTGTCTCTGAACCCCCAGTCAGCTTAACCCCTGATAAACTGAACTCTGATTAATACACTGCCAGGTCTGTGACATCATGCAACCACAAGCTATCGTACGGATGTGTGTAGGGCAGCAAATGGAGCACATATCGAACTGCACTGAATAGGCATGAAACTGGTAGAGTTTTTCTTTTAATTGGGGGCAGATTTCACATTTCTGTCGTCTTTTGTTGCTTTCCAGTGACTGGTCAAAAGTGCACCCTGACTTTACGGACACACTGTTTTTAGCATTTCCTGGCTATTAAATTAGGGGGCCCCCCAAAAATGATGAGTCCCCTTATAAATAATAGCCAGAAAGGGTATGCAGACAGCTGCAGGCTGATATTCATAACCTATGAAGGGGCCATGGATATTGACCCCCCCCCCCCCAGCTGCAAACACCAGCCCTCAGCTGCCCCAGAAATGGCGCATCTGTAAGATGCGCCAATTCCGGCGCTTAGCCTTTCTCTTCCCACTGCCCTGTAGTGGTGGCATATGGGGTAAGTTTGGGGGTTGATGTGACCTTTGTATTATAAGGTCACATCAAGCCCATTTAGTAATGGAGAGGCGTCAATAAGATACCTATCCATTACTAATCCTATAATCATTACAGGTTCAATAAAGATGCAGCCAGAATAAAGTATTTTAATGAAATAAAACACTAAACACAGTTTTTCATCTTTATTGTCCAGCTAATCCATGTACCACCCTCATTCTCCTGTAATAAATAGAAAAAAAACGACAATATATCATACCTGGCCGTCGTTCTGTCCCATGCAATAATCCATATAGGGAAAACACAGTTTGCAACCAGGAGTGGTACTAAGATGCGACTGCCCCGGCTGCAAACTACTGGTGAATGAATGAGATGATGCCAGAGCAGCTTCAGAGAATAGCGGTGACATGACTGAGTCTGCCCTCCCTGCCGGCCTGAACTGCGATGAACTCTGCAGCGTGGGAAAAATGAACTAGCATTAGGCTGTTTGCCCACTTTGATGCCAGTTCTGATGCATAGAACCCATTTGGGCCAGGTTGGAGGAACCTGGGTTTGATGCGGGGCATCACTTTCTGTGTATTCATAGTGTGACATCAGTGGCCCAAAGTCATTTAACCCCTTAAAAACATCAGTTACTTATTCAAACTTGTGAAAATCGACGTGTGCCCACTTTGATGCCAGTTCTGGTGCCAATAACCCATTTGGGCCAGGTTGGAGGGACCTGGGTTTGATGTGGGGCTCCTTGTTCTATATATCTGCAGTGTGATTTCAGTGGTCCAAAGTCTTTTAACCCTTCCATTAATGCCCTTCGGTGCCCACTTTGATGCCCATTTTGTGCCAGTTTTATAATTTTTGACGCTGATTTTAAGTGTATTCACATCAGGGCGCCTTGCTGCATTGTTTTTTATTATTGTGTTGCTGATTTTTTGTTGTTAAACCTGTAAAAATAAGAAAAGAATAAATTGCTGAATAAGAAACTGGATGAATAAGATGCCAACTTCAGCCTCGTCAAAGACGTATAAGAAACTGACAAATAAGAAACCAACTTCAGCCCCGAAAAAGAAACTGCACAAATAAGATAGCAAATTCAGCCTCATCAAAGACTTGGCATCTGGAGCCGGAGCTCCTGCAAGGTAACTCCGGACATGGGGATGACTGTTGGTGCCTGTTGTGTTCTATGAATATTAATGAACTGTACAGCGTGCTGTCGCCCACGGTAACTGGACAGTGAGGAGGTCCAGCGTGTTTAGGGACTGCAAGGAAAAGCCATATGTTGAAATGTTATGAGCTATGTGTAAGCCTGTGAAGTATAACATGGCTTCAGTGCGGTTTATGGTGCCATAATAAACTGCATTGGACTGTTTTAACGGAAAGTGTTCCTGTGTGACGTGAATGCGCTGCCAAGCAAGTGTCTCCGAACACTAACAATAAGCGCTACCTTACAGTACATATAATCTCCCCCATAATAAAAAAAAAAAACCCGGAACATCCGATTGTTACGAATACTTTCTGTATATTTTTTAATGTAGATGTACGAAAAGTTATCACTGACGTCATACGGACGTAAAAAAATGGACATAAGGATGAATGTTGGCCAAGTTATTTTTCATACGCTTTTCTTAAGATGAGCAATGAATCCCTACTGTAGCTGTGATGCCTGTGAGATTTGGCCATTAGAAGCCAGGACGTATCTCATACATCCTTAGGCACTGAGTTGCCACCCTGTGAGGGCTTATAAAATAAGTGCTTGCCAGGTAAAAGGTTAAAAAAAAAAAAAAAAAAAAAGTAGTATATAAAATAAACGCAGCCTGTGGATAAGACATCCACTTTGCTGGTAATGCAAAATGTTGGGCCAATAAACATGGAGCTTCCCAGCCTATTAATATACGCTTAGAGCTGTCTGCTTTGCCTTTACTGGTTATTAGACAAAAAATGACAACCCGATTACTAACCCCATAGTCGAAAGAAACACACGCACACACAAAAGTTCTTTAATTGTAAAAAGCATTCCTCCACAAATTCCATCTTTTACCAACTTAATACAGTAAAAACAAAATACACGGGGTCCGCTGTAATCCAAATGGAGGTGCCACAACGATCCCCGTCTTCTTTGTCCAGTGTACGGCTCTCCGTTCGGAGAATGAAGTTTGCAGCCATTGTCGGTTCTCACTCTACGTAGCGGAAGAATCTGGCTGCTGTGTTGAGCGGTGACATCAGTTAGGTTACCGCAAGTCACAGCTGCTGAATTGTGTTAACCTTACTGATGTCACCACTCGAAGCATGAGAACTCACTGCCAGTTCTCAAGCTGCTGTGAGTGGTGACATCAGTAAGGTTACTGCAGTTCAACAGCTGTGACTCACCGCTCGTCACAGCAACTGGGTTCTTGTGCTGTGGGAGACCCAGCAGTAGCTGCTACTCCAGTCTATGGAGCTGCGTTCTCCAAACTGGGCTCCATAGACCAGACGAAGGGGACGGTGATAGGCTCAGAAAACTCCTGTGAATTATTTTTTTGGGGGTAATAAATGGGTAAAAGAGGGTAACTGTCAGGAAGTGCTTTTTACAATTAAAGGACTTTTCTGTGTATTTGTTTTGACTAAGGGGTTAGTAATGGGGGTGTCTGAGATGCCTCTTCATTACTAACTCTTGGGATTGATGTCAGCGGACATTACACAGCTGACATGAACCCCTAAACGATTACCCCCGCACCAGGGCAGCCGGAAAGAGCCGAGGCAAAACGCCAGAATTTTAGCATCTAAAGCAGTGGTTCCCAAACTCAAGTCCTCATGGACCCCAACAGGTCATGTTTTCAGGATTTCCATAGTGTTACACGTGAGAGAATTCCTGATGCCTTGATGATACCTCCATCACCTGTGAAATACTAAGGAAATCCTAAAACATGACCTGTTGGGGTCCGCGAGGACTGGAGTTTGGGAACCACTGATCTAAAGGATGTCCCATTTCTGGGGTGACTGAGGTCTGGTGTTATTAGGCTGGGAAGGGAGAAATATCCATGGACCTTCCCAGCCTATTCTATACAGCCGGCAGCTGTCTGCTTAGACTTTGCTGGTAAATAAAAATAGGGAGGACCCCACGTCATTTTTTTTTGGGGGGTCCTCCCTTTGTAATAAGAAGTTAAGGCTAAGCAGAGCAGTGTGAGCTTATATTAACCCCTTTCCTACAATGGACGTAATCCGTCCATGTGACCTGGGACCTAATTCCCATGGACGGAATATTACATCATAGCGATCAGCGGCGCCAACGTGGTGAGCGCCGCTGATCGCGACCGGATGTCAGCTGATTATCACAGCTGACACCCGGCACAATGTGTCAGGGGCAGTCACGGACTGCCCCCGACACGTTAACCCCAGGCACACCGCGATCAAACACGATCGCAGTGTACCGGGGTTTAAAGGGAAGCATCGGCAGGGAGGGGGCTCCCTCCGTGCTTCCCTGAGCCCCCACCACAGCGCAATGTGCAGCGCTGCTGCGGGGGGCTCCTTCCCTGCAGGTCCCCGGATCCAATATGGCGACGGGGACCTTCGGGGGCCTGCATGGAGCTGGCTTCCTCATGCCTGCAAAGCGCAGGCAAGGAGGAAGCCTGCAGCACTGCCTGTGACAGATCGCTGATCTGTCACAGTGATCTGTGATGTGACAGATCAGCGATCTGTCACAGGACAGTGATGTCCCAGCTGGGACAATGTAATAAAGTTAAAAAAAAAAAAAAAAAAGTGAAAAATAATTTCAAAAATAATCGCGAAATAAATTAAAAAAAAAAAATTCCCTAATAAATTCATTTTTTGGAAATAAAAAAACAAAAAAAACAATAGAAGTACACATATTTGGTATCGCCACGTCCGTAACGACCCGCCCTATAAAACTGTCCGATTAGTTAACCTCTTTAGTGAACCCCTTAAAAAATAAAAATAAAAAACGAAGCAAAAAATGATTTATCATACCGCCGAACAAAAAGTCGCATATAAATATCCATAGTACCACTGAAGTCATCTTGTCCCGCAAAAAATGAGCCACCACACAGCGTCATCAGCGAAAAAATAAAAAAGTTATAGCTTGCAGAATAAAGCGAAGAAAAATAATTATTTTTTATATAAAATTGTTTTCATTGCATAAAAGCGCTAAAACATAATAAAAAAAAAAAAGACATAAATGAGGTATCGCTGTAACCGTACTGACCCGAAGAATAAAGCCGCTTTATCAATTTTACCGCAGGCGGAACGGTGTAAACGCACCCCCCCCAAAAGAAATTCATGAAACGCTGGTTTTTGTTCATTCTGCGTCCCAAAAATCGGAATAAAAAGCAATCAAAAGATGTCACGTGCCCGAAAATGACACCAATAAAAACGTCAACTCGTCCCGCAAAAAATAAGACCTCACATGACTCAGTGGGTCAAAATATGGAAAAATTAGAGCTCTCAATATGTGGTGATGCAAAAACTATTTTTACAATAAAAAGCGTCTTTTAGCGTGTGACAGCTGCCAAACATAAAAACCACCATAAATAGTAAATCAAATCCCCCGTTATCACCCCCTTAGTAAGGGAAAAATAAAATTAAAAAAATGTATTTATTTCCATTTTACCATTAGGGTTAGGGCTGATATTAGGGTTTGGGGTGTGTTGGGGTTAGAATTGGGGGTTTCCACTGTTTGGGCACAGCAGGGGGTCTTCAAACGTGACATGGCGTCTGATCTCAATTCCAGCCAATTCTGCGTTGAAAAAGTCAAATGGTGCTCCTTCCCTTCCAAGCTCTGCCATGCACCCAAACAGTGTTTTACCCCCACATATAGGGTATCAGCCTACTCAGGACAAATTGAACAAAAACTTTTGGGGTCGAATTTCTCCTGGTACCCTTAGGAAAATAAAAAAATTGGGGGCAAAAATATTTTTGTGGAAAAAAATGATTTTTTTATTTTCACGCCCGGGCGTTATAAACTTCTGTGAAGCACTTGGGGGTTCAAAGTGCTCACCACACATCTAGATAAGTTCCTTAGGGGGTCTAGTTTCCAAAATGGTGTCATTTGTGGGGGGTTTCCACTGTTTTGGTACATCAGGGGTTTTCCAATCGCGACATGGTGTCCGGCTCTGCTGAATTTCCATTTTTGTCCCTGATCAGTTAAATCTCTTTTGCTCTGTCTTCAGAATATATCGGAGTGCTGATATAGGGATTTTGAAGTCTAGTGACTTCAGGGCCGTTTTTCCTATCAGACGTGTTGGGACATTTTTGGTAGGGTTTTTGCGGATTGCAGCCAGCATCTTTTCTGTCCTTTCCTATCTAGTTAGTTGGGCCCCATCGTTTGCTCTGCCTGTCTTTCTGTTTTCATCTGTTTTCACTGACAATACATGTTGGGGGCTGTCTATTGCTTTGGAGTCTGCTCTGGGGCAGTTTAGATTTTCCCTTTCTTTCTTTAGGCTTATTTAGATCTCCGGCTGTGAGGAGGCGTCTAGGACCACCGTAGGAACGCTCCACGGCTACTGTTAGTTGTTGTGAATAGGATCAGGGGTCTGCAATCCGCTAGCTACCAACCTCTCCGTTTTTCTGGACTTAGCTTGCAGTTTTGTTTTTTCCTCCTCCGGTGACTCATTCATAACACCATTCCATCAAAGTCTGCATTCCAAAACGTCAATACTTCCCTTCCGAGCCCTGACGTGTGCCCATACAGTAGTTTTCTCCCACATATGGGGTATCAGTGTACTCAGGACAAATTGGACAACAACTTTTGGGGTCCAATTTCTCCAGGTACTCTTGGGAAAATGAAAAAATTGGGGACTAAATGATCATGTTTGTGGAAAAAATGTTTTTATTTTCATGCCCAGGCATTATAAACTTCTGTGAAGCACTGGGGGGTTCAAAGTGCTCACCACACATCTAGATAAGTTCCTTGGGGGGGTCTAGTTTCCAAAATGGTGTCATTTGTGGGGGTTTCCACTGTTTTGGTACATCAGGGGCATTCCAAACGCGACTCAATTCCAGCCAAAAAAGTCAAATGGCGCTGCTTCCCTTCTGAGCTCTGCCATGCACCCAAATAGTCGTTTACACTCACATATTAGGTATCAGCGTACTCAGGACAAATTGCACAATAACTTTTAGGCTCCTGTTACCTTTGGGAAAATAAAAATTGGGGGTGAAAAGATCATTTT
This sequence comes from Dendrobates tinctorius, assembly GCF_039654945.1. Taxonomy (NCBI): domain Eukaryota; kingdom Metazoa; phylum Chordata; class Amphibia; order Anura; family Dendrobatidae; genus Dendrobates; species Dendrobates tinctorius. Next base: position 16,718,901 of record NW_027361827.1, read on the forward strand.
TGTGGAAAAAATATGATTTTTTAATTGTACTGCTGTACGTTCTAAACTTCTGTGAAGCCCTTGTGGGCTCAAAGTTCTCACCACATATCTAGATAAGTTCCTTGGGGGGTCTAGTTTCTAAAATTGGGTCACTTGTGGGGGGGTTTCCACTGTTTAGGTACATCAGGGGCTCTCCAAATGTGACATGGCGTCCGATCTGAATTCCAGCCAATTTTGCATTGAAAAAGTCAAACGGCGCTCCTTCCCTTCTGAGCTCTGCCATGCACCGAAACAGTGGTTCCCCCCACATATCAGATAGCAGCATACTCAGAACAAATTGCATAATAACTTTTGCAGTCCAATTTCTCCTGTTACCCTTGGTAAAATAAAAAAAAAATTGAACCTGACTTTTTTTTTAAATATTCAAAAAATTCCTGTGAAGCACCTGAAGGGTTAATAAACTTCTTGAATGTGGTTTTGAGCACCTTAGGGGGTGCAGTTTTTAGAATGGTGTCACTTTTGGGTATTTTCTATCATATAGACCCCTCAAAGTGACTTCAAATGTGATGTGGTCCATAAAAATAAAATTGTGTTGCAAAAATGAGAAATCGCTGGTCAACTTTTAACCCTTATAACTTCCTAACAAAAAAAATTTTGGTTCCAAGATTGTGCTGATGTACAGTAAACATGTGGGAAATGTTACTTAAGTTTTTTGTGTGCCGTATCTCTGTGATTTAAGGGCATAAAAATGCAAAGTTGGAAAATTGCAAAATTTTCAAAATTTGCCAAATTTCCGTTTTTTTCACAAATAAACACAAGTTATATGAATGAAATTTTACCACTAACATGAAGTACAATATGTCTCGAGAAAACAATGTCAGAATCACCGGGATCCATGGAAGCGTTTCAGAGTTATTACCTCATAAAGAGACAGTGGTCAGAATTGCAAAAATTAGCCAGGGAGTTGACGTGCAAACCACCCATGGTAGTGAAGGGGTTAATATCAGGTTAATATCAGCCGAGGTCACACTTGCAAGTGTGATGCGAGAAACTCTCGCATCAATACCCGGCACTGCTGCCGCCACTTGGACCGGAGTGTGCGGCTGCATGTATTTCTAATGCAGTCGCAGACTCCGGCCCCGAGTGCTGGGTATTGATGTGAGTTTCTGGCATCACACTCGCAAGTGTGAGCCTGGCCTTAGAGTCATCCCTCCAGTTACATCTTCTGTCATTTCAGATGGAGGCTTTTCCTGCCAATATCTACATAAACACTGTATATGGAGTGAGACGTAGCCTTTAGTTCTGTGTATAGTACTCTACAGCTGGATTTACACATTCTCATTTTATCTAAAAACAGAAGTATTGCTCCTTCACTTATACCTTTTCTTCCTTTTGGATCCTTTGTTGTCTTTAAGTAAACAAAACTACATAAAAGAAGGCATTTGATTCCTGTCTTATTCCCAGCATTCCATTGTTATAATGCTGAATTGAGCTTCAGGAAAATGGACGCCGGAGGCGGCGCATGCGCAGAGTGAGCTCTCAGCAGACGAGATCTCACTATGCGCGGCCATTTTCAATTCAGCATTACAACAATGGAAGTGCGGGGGCTCCGGCCTTTCACAAAACACCGGTGGAGCCTCTGCACCGCCGATCACCTGCAAAAGTGCCGCACCAGCCCGGGATGGATGTGCCGGCGGAGCCCCCGCACCACCGATCATCTGCCAAATCACCGCCCATCAGCCTCAGATGGTGTCCCCTGGTAAGTGCATCTGGACCATAAGACGCACCCCCATTTTCCCCCAAAATTTTTTGGGAAAAAGTGCGTCTTATGGTCCGAAAAATACGGTACATTTTTTTAAATTTATTTTTGGAGTCTTCGCCCCAGTTTCTTTCAATTCAGCCAAAATGGGCATTACAGGGGCAGGACAAGGGTGTGACAACCGCCTCTTGTTAAATTCATGACAAGCTGTGGCATTCTGTACTTCAGAAGTCTTACTCCAGTACCTAACTGGAGTGAGATTTCTGGTGTAGCGCACAAAGCACACGCTACTAGTCAGATGTTCCAGATTCATGAATAGGTGTGCACCTCTTCATGGATCAGGAGTGGATCAGGAGTGGCTGACTCCAGCACTCCCACTCAATGACTGTATTGATGAATCGAGCCCACTGAACATACTGGAGATCTCACCAGTAGTGCCCATAATAGCTCACCCTATGGAGTTGGTGATTCAAAACTATGGTGTTGGATAAGATTCAATCAGGCAGATAGGGAATAGAAAACTTCTGGATATAAATGAAAGTCCTGTAAATAATCAGTATGAAGTTGTCTTTATATAGGTTCTGTGTGCCGCACTGATGGTTATAGGACAGGGGCGTTCCAGCCGGTAGCGTACCTGGAAACAAAGAACACGATCCTTGCGACTGTGACATTTACTGACATCATGTTACCTTAATATACATTGAATACATGGTTCTGTTATTTAGGTTTGGGATTTCAGCTATTTTCCCATACTCATGTGAATATCATATATCCAGCTTTCACTGCCACCATCTTGACATTTATAGCAAGTGCGGTGATATTTTTACCTTTCTTATACTATATTAAATATATGGTGGAATGTGAAATTCTGTACAGTAAATCAGCTCTGGGTAAAGGGATGTTCTTCTTTGGAGAGGTTGTACAGTATCCGACATAGTGCGCTCTGATTGACATTTCTGTAGGCTTGATGCAGGTCTGTAGGATTCAGATTATTTCGGCCATTGTGTGTATAACAAATGACTCAGATTTGGGTGGTACGGTTCTCTAGGTAGATTTTCTATTATCATTTATTCTTTATAACGATACAGTCAAGATAAAAACAAAAACTCTTTAGAACAGATTCGGCACAAACGATAGCATAAATGCACTTTTTCAGAATTTAATAACATTGAACATGGTACAAAAAAAATAATAAAATATAATAATAATGATGGTCTTGGTTGCTAACAAAAAACAAACCTAAAATGCCAGCTGCACACTAGCAAAGGCAAGTATGTGGGCTAAACAAATGTGATGGTAGTCAGACCCTGCAGCAATTTTTGTCTACATTATATGGAAATGCAATGGGGTTTAAACATTTTAATAGTGGGACCGTGGAACCAGATTACTGAATGGATAATGAACACCATGCACAGCTCAAAGTCACACTCATAATATTTTACCATACTGTACAGTAATAAATAATGCCAAATATACAGCCACAGTCTTTTACAGTCATGACTACATATGGGCTTCTGTTATTTATCAGTGGTAGTATTAAAGTGAAGCTACGCAGAGCCGCTCTCACCTGGAGAGTGCAGCCTGTGCTAATCCAATTCAGAAAACTAGATACTCAACTGAAGAAGACATTTAGTGTTCTTTATTCCAAGATTTTTTGATGCAGATTTCAAAGTTTTTAACTAAAGGCCAAATGTGTGGAGCCCCTTTAAACCACTGGAAAGCTGATATTTCCAATTTGTTGCTGGAATTAAAACTTCGGCTGGTATAGGGAAACTCGTCCACTAAGGCACCCTGACGCTATCTGACAGTGTGTGGGAGAAAACTTGGTTGTGAGGACCACATCCTTATGAGAATATAGGGAGCGGATTTCTTGTAAAGTCCCAGCTTCCTTGGGCATACAGTCTACAAGCTCACTGCATTGGGAATCAAATCCCAACAATCGGATACCATATCCATGTGGGGAGGCAATCATACGTCCATCTGGGCTAAAACAGAGTTCTTTAATGTACCCCTGGCCAACGTTGGCCTCTTCTATGTAGTGAGTTAATCGCAAAGAACAGCGAGGAGAGATGGGTCGAATGGGAGCGCCTTCTTGAAACTCGTACACACAGGTCCACTGATTAGAAAGAGACAGAAAAAGGATTAGATCAGCTGAAAATTATTCTTTACAATGTTTCACTTCTAAGCTTCTAACATTGATCACATCTGTTTCGCCACTTTAAAGGGGGTTGTCCATTCTTTGGCTCCAAGTCTGCAGTCACTCTAGGTGACTGCAGACTTGTGAATCCTCACATTGTGTACTATGGGGATTCTTCAGTGCCAGCAAAAGAAGGCAATACATGGAAAGTAAATGTTAACTGCCATTTCTTAATTACATTTCATATTGAGGAAAGCGCAACTTGAAAACACTTTGCTATCTTCTTATAGTCTTCTCCTGCTTTGTGGGCCTCCACCATTTTCATTTTCTGAGTGCTAGGCAGCTGCTTAAAAGAACCCATGGCTGCTGTTTTTTGGCACAAGGATAGAGGAGACTGGGTGTTTATAAAGCTGTGAAGTTTGCATCACCTGGCCTTTCCTAACGTTGATGGTGGACAAGCCATAACCCTAACAGGCTATGCAGTCTGAAACTTTGATCAAAGTTATCTGATCACACAAACTTCTAAGGGTGCCCAAACTTTTCCATCGGCCCATTTTCCTTTTTGTAAATTTTAATATGTAAAAAAAATTACTTTTATCCCCCCTAAAATACAAAGGAAATGTCATCTTTAACGTTAGGCCTTTTGAAGATCATTAACAGATTCCTGACCACCCAGTCTTTTTACAGCAGATAATGTGGGTCTGCACAATGAACGCATCAGGTTATTTAGTGAACATGTTTTGTGAAACGTGATCACTGTAGGTGGACAGAAAATAAAACATTTATTTTGATTTATATATAAAATTATATTTACTCACACAAGCATAATATTGACAATTAAATTTTATTCTGAACAATAATATAAAAGCCCTTATATTTTATCAACACAGACGCTCAAACTGTTTTCCATCACAATTTGCATTTGAAGTCTGCCTCTTACGCTTCCACAAACATTTTTGTACAAGAATCTTTGGGTATTAATTTCTTGAAATGCATCTCTTATGTAATTTTACAAATCACTGACACTTTTTGGTTTTCGACTATAAACTTTGTCCTTGAGTACTCCCCAAAAGAAAAAATCCATTGGGGTCAAGTCTGGTGAACATGCCGACCAATCCATTTATTAGGAAATGTTTCATTACCCTATTATTATACATACTGTCCACCTACTTCTGGAACACCCTGTATATTTATTTGAAAAAAAAAAAAAAAAAAAAAAGCACAAAAGTATTCCTCAAAATCCAAGATCTAGCTAGGCTTTGGTTACTCTACAGGGAAATAGAAGCACTTACCTCTTGGTCATCGGTATTGCTAGAGCAGCGTAATAGTGTAGCCCAGCCTTTGGGATGGAGCTGAAGTGAAGTAATACAATTGCCTCGCTCTCTCTCACCTGGGACTTCTGGAGTTAAAACTTCAAGGCTGTTACGAGGGGAATTGCCTAATGTAGACATATTACATGAAGATTCAATTATTGTTATCTGCTTCCTAGAGTTCAGCTGTTGTGTACATGCTTTAAATATTTATTTAACAAAAAAAAAAAAAAAAGAATATCCAGTACTTTAGTTACAGGAAAGCACTCTAAATCTATATGAATACACATAGGAGCATGCGCATAATTCTGTGTCTGTAAGGACAGTTCCACCGCTGTGATGGACACCATGGGCCCGATTCATTCATGCAATTATGGCTGGTTTTTGTTTTCAGTTTCTGCAGCTTTTACTTTTTTGTTTGAGCCATATTCATCATTTGAACCTTTTTATCTGCTTTTTTCCATTTTAAACCCTTAGAGACCACCAATATGACTTAAAACTGACCTGAGACAACAGTGAATAGCATCCCCGATGGGTTAAAATGCCTCATCTGTCCAATATAGCCAACATACTGACGCATCAGTCACAATTGGTGTTGGCACCGACCATGGCAGTTTAACCCCTATGCTAGTGTCAATAGTGACTACGGCATCTGGATGGTTAACAGATTATTGTGCTCCTTCTGTGACCCCATTGGCCTCCTGAGATCATGGATTGTGTAGCCCCAGTGGTTGTTATGGTAGTTCATGGCCTAATAACAGTCTCTGCCAACTAGCGTGGCCAGTTCAGAAGTTAGGTAGTAAAGATAACATTTTTCTTTCCCGTCATGCCACTTTGTATTAATTCATGAAAAGCACCTAAATGGTTAATACACTAGTTCTGGATATTTTGAAGGGAGTGCTACTGCTTTTGGGGGTTTTCCAATATACAGGTCCCCCAAAGTCACTTCAAAAACTGAACAGGTTGCTTAAAAAAACAAAAAAAACAAAAGCTTTGTAAATCTCCTTGGAAAATTGAAAAATGAATGCTAAAATTTTAACCAGGGCTGTGTAGTGGGTAAGCCAAACCTCCGACTCCTCAATTTCCCTGTCCCCCACAGCACTGGTCACAGGATGTACATAAAGGGCAGCACAGATTCATCTTCACTACGACCCCACAGCACTGGTCACTACTGAGCATGTACATAAAGTGCAGCACAGATTCATCTCATCTATGACCCCACAGCACTGGTCACTACTGAGCATGTACATAAAGTGCAGCACAGATTCATCTCATCTACATCTCCACAGCACTGATCATTACTGAGCATGTACATAAAGGGCAGCACAGATTCATCTCATCTATGACTCCACAGCACTGATCATTACTGAGCATGTACATAAAGGGCAGCACAGATTCATCTCATCTATGACCCCACAGCACTGGTCACTACTGAGCATGTACATAAAGGGCAGCACAGATTCATCTCATCTATGACTCCACAGCACTGGTCACTACTGAGCATGTACATAAAGGGCAGCACAGATTCATCTCATCTATGACTCCACAGCACTGATCATTACTGAGCATGTACATAAAGGGCAGCACAGATTCATCTCATCTATGACCCCACAGCACTGGTCACTACTGAGTATGTACATAAAGTGCAGCACAGATTCATCTCATCTATGACTCCACAGCACTGGTCACTACTGAGCATGTACATAAAGGGCAGCACAGATTCATCTCCACTATGACTCCACAGCACTGGTCACTACTGAGCATGTACATAAAGTGCAGCACAGATTCATCTCATCTATGACCCCACAGCACTGGTCACTACTGAGCATGTACATAAAGTGCAGCACAGATTCATCTCATCTACGACTCCACAGCACTGGTCACTACTGAGCATGTACATAAAGTGCGGCACAGATTCATCTCATCTATATCTCCACAGCACTGGTCACTACTGAGCATGTACATAAAGTGCAGCACAGATTCATCTCATCTACGACTCCACAGCACTGGTCACTACTGAGCATGTACATAAAGTGCAGCACAGATTCATCTCATCTATGACCCCACAGCACTGGTCACTACTGAGCATGTACATAAAGTGCAGCACAGATTCATCTCATCTATGACCCCACAGCACTGGTCACTACTGAGCATGTACATAAAGTGCAGCACAGATTCATCTCATCTACGACTCCACAGCACTGGTCACTACTGAGCATGTACATAAAGTGCAGCACAGATTCATCTCATCTATGACCCCACAGCACTGGTCACTACTGAGCATGTACATAAAGTGCAGCACAGATTCATCTCATCTATGACCCCACAGCACTGGTCACTACTGAGCATGTACATAAAGGGCAGCACAGATTCATCTCATCTATGACCCCACAGCACTGGTCACTACTGAGCATGTACATAAAGTGCAGCACAGATTCATCTCATCTATGACCCCACAGCACTGGTCACTACTGAGCATGTACATAAAGTGCAGCACAGATTCATCTCATCTATGACCCCACAGCACTGGTCACTACTGAGCATGTACATAAAGTGCAGCACAGATTCATCTCATCTATGACCCCACAGCACTGGTCACTACTGAGCATGTACATAAAGGGCAGCACAGATTCATCTCATCTATGACTCCACAGCACTGATCATTACTGAGCATGTACATAAAGGGCAGCACAGATTCATCTCATCTATGACCCCACAGCACTGGTCACTACTGAGTATGTACATAAAGTGCAGCACAGATTCATCTCATCTATGACTCCACAGCACTGGTCACTACTGAGCATGTACATAAAGGGCAGCACAGATTCATCTCCACTATGACTCCACAGCACTGGTCACTACTGAGCATGTACATAAAGGGCAGCACAGATTCATCTCATCTATGACCCCACAGCACTGGTCACTACTGTGCATGTACATAAAGTGCAGCACAGATTCATCACATCTACGACTCCACAGCACTGGTCACTACTGAGCATGTACATAAAGTGCAGCACAGATTCATCTCATCTACGACTCCACAGCACTGGTCACTACTGAGCATGTACATAAAGTGCAGCACAGATTCATCTCATCTATGACCCCACAGCACTGGTCACTACTGAGCATGTACATAAAGTGCAGCACAGATTCATCTCATCTATATCTCCACAGCACTGGTCACTACTGAGCATGTACATAAAGGGCAGCACAGATTCATCTCATCTACGACTCCACAGCACTGGTCACTACTGAGCATGTACATAAAGTGCAGCACAGATTCATCTCATCTATGACCCCACAGCACTGGTCACTACTGAGCATGTACATAAAGTGCAGCACAGATTCATCTCATCTACGACTCCACAGCACTGGTCACTACTGAGCATGTACATAAAGTGCGGCACAGATTCATCTCATCTATATCTCCACAGCACTGGTCACTACTGAGCATGTACATAAAGTGCAGCACAGATTCATCTCAGCTATGACCCCATAGCACTGATCACTACTGAGCATGTACATAAAGGGCAGCACAGATTCATCTCATCTACATCTCCACAGCACTGGTCACTACTGAGCATGTACATAAAGTGCAGCACAGATTCATCTCATCTATGACTCCACAGCACTGGTCACTACTGAGCATGTACATAAAGGGCAGCACAGATTCATCTCATCTACATCTCCACAGCACTGGTCACTACTGAGCATGTACATAAAGTACAGCACAGATTCATCTCATCTATGACTCCACAGCACTGGTCACTACTGAGCATGTACATAAAGGGCAGCACAGATTCATCTCATCTACGACTCCACAGCACTGGTCACTACTGAGCATGTACATAAAGTGCAGCACAGATTCATCTCATCTATGACCCCACAGCACTGGTCACTACTGAGCATGTACATAAAGTGCAGCACAGATTCATCTCATCTACGACTCCACAGCACTGGTCACTACTGAGCATGTACATAAAGTGCGGCACAGATTCATCTCATCTATATCTCCACAGCACTGGTCACTACTGAGCATGTACATAAAGTGCAGCACAGATTCATCTCAGCTATGACCCCATAGCACTGATCACTACTGAGCATGTACATAAAGGGCAGCACAGATTCATCTCATCTACATCTCCACAGCACTGGTCACTACTGAGCATGTACATAAAGTGCAGCACAGATTCATCTCATCTACATCTCCACAGCACTGGTCACTACTGAGCATGTACATAAAGGGCAGCACAGATTCATCTCATCTACATCTCCACAGCACTGGTCACTACTGAGCATGTACATAAAGGGCAGCACAGATTCATCTCATCTATGACTCCACAGCACTGGTCACTACTGAGCATGTACATAAAGGGCAGCACAGATTCATCTCATCTATGACTTCACAGCACTGATCACTACTGAGCATGTACATAAAGTGCAGCACAGATTCATCTCATCTACGACTCCACAGCACTGGTCACTACTGAGCATGTACATAAAGGGCAGCACAGATTCATCTCATCTATGACTCCACAGCACTGATCACTACTGAGCATGTACATAAAGTGCAACACAGATTCATCTCATCTACATCTCCACAGCACTGGTCACTACTGAGCATGTACATAAAGGGCAGCACAGATTCATCTCATCTACATCTCCACAGCACTGGTCACTACTGAGCATGTACATAAAGGGCAGCACAGATTCATCTCATCTACATCTCCACAGCACTGGTCACTACTGAGCATGTACATAAAGGGCAGCACAGATTCATCTCATCTATGACTCCACAGCACTGGTCACTACTGAGCATGTACATAAAGGGCAGCACAGATTCATCTCATCTATGACTCCACAGCACTGGTCACTACTGAGCATGTATATAAAGGGCAGCACAGATTCATCTCATCTACATCTCCACAGCACTGGTCACTACTGAGCATGTACATAAAGGGCAGCACAGATTCATCTCATCTATGACTCCACAGCACTGATCACTACTGAGCATGTACATAAAGGGCAGCACAGATTCATCTCATCTATGACTCCACAGCACTGGTCACTACTGAGCATGTACATAAAGGGCAGCACAGATTCATCTCATCTACGACCCCACAGCACTGTTCACTACTGAGCATGTACATAAAGTGCAGCACAGATTCATCTCAGCTACGACTCCACAGCACTGGTCACAACGGAGCATGTACATAAAGTGCAGCACAGATTCATCTCCGCTACGACCCCACAGCCCTGGTCACTACTGAGCATGTACATAAAGTGCAGCACAGATTCATCTCCTCTACGACCCCACAGCACTGTTCACTACTGAGCATGTACATAAAGTACAGCACAGATTCATCTCATCTACATCTCCACAGCACTGGTCACAACTGAGCATGTACATAAAGTACAGCACAGATTCATCTCATCTAAGACCCCACAGCACTGGTCACTACTGAGCATGTACATAAAGTACAGCACAGATTCATCTCATCTACATCTCCACAGCACTGGTCACAACTGAGCATGTACATAAAGTACAGCACAGATTCATCTCATCTAAGACCCCACAGCACTGGTCACTACTGAGCATGTACATAAAGGGCAGCACAGATTCATCTCATCTACGACTCCACAGCACTGGTCATTACTGAGCATGTACATAAAGGGCAGCACAGATTCATCTCATCTCAAAGTGGTTTATGATCCATGTAGGCCTGGACACTTGTTTATCTGCTAAATACATTTATTGTGTCCTGCTGTCCTAACTTAGTTTGATTGATTGCTAACGAGTAAGGAGAGGAAAAAAAAAAAAGGAAGATCTTAGAAGTGGCCTTCTATAAATTCAGAGCTAGCCTGGGGAAGGCATTTATGTACATGTAATCAAAGTACATGTATCTAAGTACGCTGGCAGTTATAACATGGCAGTTAGACAGGGCAGGAGACAGGTAAGACAAATAAATAAATCTATTCCCTGTACACTTGGGCAACCCAAGTATTTACCATAGGCATTTGTATCATTTATATCCTGGCCGCTGCATTTACACACATCCACCGCCCTGGTATTAACTCTCTACACTCCGTCCATATTGGCCCCTCACTCCTTTCCTCTCCTATGTATAGCACTCACGCTCTTTTCACATTGCTAAATTGCACAGATCCATTCAGTCCCACCATTCAACATAAGAGACGCTCTCACAAATCACTTAACCATCTGCTCACTCTTTTTATCCTCCTTCTCCTAGTCGCAGGAGACATTGCTCCCAACCCTGGTCCCCCATGTTATAGAAAGTCAACCCCCCCAACTGCTACACTCAGAAACCCCTCTAATCTTATTAATATTCCCTGCAAGCCATCTGTCTCTCTTAATTGTGCTCTTTGGAATTCTCGCTCAGTGTGTAATGACTCTCCTTCACTCATGACTTTTTCCTTTCTAATTCTCTTAACCTCCTGGCTCTTACTGAAACCTGGATCCAGCAGTCAGACACTACCACTGCTGCTGCGCTTTCATACGGGGGACTACACCTTCTCTCATACCCCAAGATCAGACAGAGCAGGTGGAGGCATTGGTCTGCTCCTATCATCAAAATGTACCTTTCAGGTTATCCCTCAAGTACCCTCACTTGTCTTTCCTTCTTTTGAGGTCCATGCCATCAGACTTCACACCCCCTTCTCCATGCGAGTGGTGGTGGTGTATCGTCCTCCCGGCCCCTCCCATCAGTTCCTGGATCATTTTGCCACTTGGCTTCCACATTTTCTCTCCTGTGACATCCCTACCCTCATCATGGGCGATTTCAACATCCCCATTGCTCTTCCCCTCTCCCCATCTGCTACTCACCTTTTATCTCTAACCTCCTCGTTTGGCCTTTTGCAGCTTACTAATTCTCCAACGCATGAAGACGGAAACTCCCTCGACTTCTTCTCTCTGCTTTGTACAGTAGATGATTTTGCAAACTCCCCTCTCCCGCTCTCTGACCACAACCTTCTTTCATTCTCTATCAAGAACTGCCAGGCTGCTAAGGTCACCCCCACTGTCCATATTTATAGAAACATACAGGCCATTAACACCCAGAAACTTTTGAAGAACTTGCAGTCTTCATTGGCCCCTATCTCCTCCCTCTCATGTCCTGATTCTGCATTGAAGCATTACAATGTAACACTTCAAAGTGCCCTGGATGAATTTGCTCCTCCTATTCATAGAACACCACAACACAGACGGCGACAACCCTGGCACACCCTGCAAACACGTTTCCTGCAGCGGTGCTCCAGGTGCGCCGAACGTCTGTGGAGAAAATCCAACCTACCCGAAGATTTCATCCATTGTAAGTTTATGCTTCGAACATACAACACTGCCCTTCACCTCTCAAAACAAACCTATTTCAACACCCTCATCACCTCACTGTCCAATAACCCGAAACGTCTCTTTGACACTTTTCATTCTCTACTCAGCCCAAGAGTACAGGCCCCTACCACGGAGCTTCGAGCTGACGATCTGGCCAATTACTTCAAAGAAAAAATTGACCAGATCCGACAGGAAATTATCTCCCAGTCATCTCATCCCATGCACTGTCCTCCCTCCCCCACTGCATCTAGCTCACTCTATGACTTTGAACCAGTCTCAGAAGTAAGCAGGCTCCTTGCATCTTCCCGCCCAACCACTTGCACCAGTGACCCATTTCCATCACATCTACTCCAGACCCTTTCCCCTGCTGTCACCCCTCACCTAACTAAAATATTTAACCTCTCTCTCTTCTGGTATCTTTCCCTCCTCATTTAAGCATGCCATCATACATCCACTACTTAAAAAACCATCCCTCGACCAAAACTGTGCCGCTAACTATAGACCTGTTTCTAATCTTCCCTTCATCTCTAAACTCCTGGAACGCCTGGTCCACTCCCGTCTTATCCACTATCTCTCAGAAAACTCTCTTGTCAACCCTCTCCAATCCGGTTTCCGCTCTTTACATTCTACTGAAACTGCCCTCACTAAAGTCTCTAATGATCTACTAACAGCTAAATCAAATGGTCATTACTCCATGCTAATTCTCTTGGATCTCTCTGCAGCATTCGACACTGTGGATCATCAGCTCCTCCTCACTATGCTCCGTTCCATTGGCCTCAAGGACACCGTTCTCTCCTGGTTCTCCTCCTATCTCTCTGACCGCTCCTTTACTGTATCTTTTTCTGGCTCTTCCTCCTCTCATTTTCCCCTTACTGTTTGGGTTCCTCAAGGATCAGTCCTAGGCCCCCTCCTCTTCTCTTTGTATACTGCCCATATTGGTCAAACAATCAGTAGATTTGGTTTCCAGTACCATCTCTATGCTGACGACACCCAATTATACGCTTCTTCTCCTGACATCACGCCAGCCTTTCTAGAAAACACCGGCAATTGTCTAAACGCTGTGTCTAACATCATGTCCTCACTATATCTGAAACTGAACCTGTCAAAGACTGAACTCCTTGTGTTTAATCCCGCTACTAATGTACCTATACCCGACATTGCCATTTCCGTGTGTGGTTCTACTATTACTCCCCAGCAACATGCCCGCTGTCCTGGGGTCATACTTGACTCTGAGCTTTGTCTCCCACATCCAATCACTGGCTCGCTCTTGCTATCTGCACGTCAAAAACATTTCTAAAATTCGACCTTTTCTTACTCTTGATTCTGCAAAAACTCTGACTGTTTCTCTTATTCATTCTCGTCTCGACTATTGTAACTCCCTTCTAATCGGTCTCCCGCTTACCAAACTCTCCCCCCTCCAATCTGTCTTGAATGCAGCTGCCAGGATCATATTCCTCGCCAATCGTTACACCGATGCCTCTACCTTGTGCCAGTCATTACACTGGCTACCCATCCACTCCAGAATCCAGTACAAACTTATTACCCTCACCCACAAAGCTCTCCATGGCTCAGCACCACCTACATCTCCTCCCTTGTTTCAGTATATCATCCTACCCGCGCCCTCCGTTATGCTGATGACCTGAGGTTAGCATCCTCATTAATCAGAACCTCCCACTCCCGTCTTCAAGACTATAGACGTGCTGCGCCAATTCTTTGGAATGCACTTCCCAGGTCAATACGATTAGTCCCCAATCCCCACAATTTTAAGCGTGCCCTGAAAACGCATTTATTCAGACTGGCCTACCGCCTCAACACATTAACCTAATCTATCCCTATGTGGCACAGCCAAAAGTTTTTTACCATAACCAGGTTCCCCGCATTATGTTCCCACATGCTTTATGCATCCATTAGCCCTCTGCATCCGTACTGTTACACACTTAACATTATGGCTGGTCCATACAATCAGGGCAAAAGTTACCACGCACCTTTCGTGTCTACCTCTTTCCTCATAGATTGTAAGCTGGCGAGCAGGGCCCTCATTCCTCTTGGTATCTGTTATTATCTATGTGATTATTGTTATGCTGTAATGTATATTGTCTGTGCAAGTCCCCTCTGAAATGTAAAGTGCTGCGGAATATGTCGGCGCTATAGAAATAAAATTTATTATTATTATTATCATCTCATCTACGACTCCACAGCACTGGTCACTACTGAGGGTGTACATAAAGTGAAGCACAGATTCATTTCATCTTTGACTCCACAGCACTGGTCACTACGGAGCATGTGAATCATAGAATCATAGAACCATAGAATCGTAGAGTTGGAAGGGACCTCCTGGGCCATCTGGTCCAACCCCTTGCTCAAAGCAGGATTCGCTAAATCATCCCAGTCAGATGTCTGAGCAGCCTCTGTTTGAAGACTTCCATTGAAGGAGAACTCACTACTTCTCGTGGCAGCCTGTTCCACTCATTGATCACTCTGTCAAAAAGTTTTTTCTAATATCTAATCTGTGTCTCCTCCCATTCAGTTTCATCCGATTGCTTCTAGTCTTTCCTTGTGCAAATGAGAATAAAGTTGATCCTTCTACAATATGACAGCCCTTTAGATATTTGTAGACAGCTATTAAGTCTCCTCTCAGTCTTCTCTTTTGCAAACTAAACATTCCCAAATCCTGCAACCTTTCCTCATAAGACAGGGTTTGCAGACCAGTCACCATTCTGGTCGCTCTTTTCTGAACTTGCTCCAGTTTGTTAATGTCTTTTTTAAAATGTGGTGCCCAAAACTGGACACAATATTCCAGATGAGGTCTGACCAAAGAGGAGTAGAGGGAAATAATGACTTCACGTGATCTAGACTGTATGCTTCTGTTAATACATCCTAGAATTGCATTTGTCTTTTTTGCTGCTGCATCACACTGTTAACTCATATTCAGTCTGTGATCTATTAGTATACCCAAGTCTTTTTCACATGTGCTGTCACTTAGCCCTATTCCTCCCATTCTATATATGCTTTTTTCATTTTTATTGCCCAGATGTAGTACTTTGCATTTCTCCCTGTTAAAAACCATTGTGTTAGTTGCTGCCCACTTCTCCAGTTTATTTAAATCTTTTTGAATCCTCTCTCTCTTCTCTAGTATTAGCTATCCCTCCTAGCTTTGTGTCATCAGCAAATTTAATCAGTTTACCCTCAATTCCTTCATCTAAATCGTTGATAAAGATGTTGAACAATACAGGGCCCAGGACAGAGCCCTGTGGTACTCCACTTGAGACATTCTTCCAACTGGATGTGCAGCCATTTACGACCACTCTTTGGGTCCGATCACTAAGCCAGTTATGAATCCACCTAACAGTTGCCTTGTCCATTCCATACTTAGTCATTTTTTCAATAAGGATTGTATGAGAGACTTTGTCAAATGCTTTGCTGAAGTCAAGATATACTACAGTGGGGCAAAAAAGTATTTAGTCAGTCAGCAATAGTGCAAGTTCCACCACTTAAAAAGATGAGAGGCGTCTGTAATTTACATCATAGGTAGACCTCAACTATGGGAGACAAACTGAGAAAAAAAAATCCAGAAAATCACATTGTCTGTTTTTGTTTCATTTTATTTGCATATTATGGTGGAAAATAAGTATTTGGTCAGAAACAAGCAATCAAGATTTCTGGCTCTCACAGACCTGTAACTTCTTCTTTAAGAGTCTCCTCTTTCCTCCACTCATTACCTGTAGTAATGGCACCTGTTTAAACTTGTTATCAGTATAAAAAGACACCTGTGCACACCCTCAAACAGTCTGACTCCAAACTCCACTATGGTGAAGACCAAAGAGCTGTCAAAGGACACCAGAAACAAAATTGCAGCCCTGCACCAGGCTGGGAAGACTGAATCTGCAATAGCCAACCAGCTTGGAGTGAAGAAATCAACTGTGGGAGCAATAATTAGAAAATGGAAGACATACAAGACCACTGATAATCTCCCTCGATCTGGTGCTCCACGCAAAATCCCACCCCGTGGGGTCAGAATGATCACAAGAACGGTGAGCAAAAATCCCAGAGCCACGCGGGGGGACCTAGTGAATGAACTGCAGAGAGCTGGGACCAATGTAACAAGGCCTACCATAAGTAACACACTACGCCACCATGGACTCAGATCCTGCAGTGCCAGACGTGTCCCGCTGCTTAAGCCTGTACATGTCCGGGCCCGTCTGAAGTTTGCTAGAGAGCATTTGGATGATCCAGAGGAGTTTTGGGAGAATGTCCTATGGTCTGATGAAACCAAACTGGACCTGTTTGGTAGAAACACAACTTGTCGTGTTTGGAGGAAAAAGAATACTGAGTTGCATCCATCAAACACCATACCTACTGTAAAGCATGGTGGTGGAAACATCATGCTTTGGGGCTGTTTCTCTGCAAAGGTGCCAGGACGACTGATCCGGGTACATGAAAGAATGAATGGGGCCATGTATCGTGATATTTTGAGTGCAAACCTCCTTCCATCAGCAAGGGCATTGAAGATGAAACGTGGCTGGGTCTTTCAACATGACAATGATCCAAAGCACACCGCCAGGGCAACGAAGGAGTGGCTTCGTAAGAAGCATTTCAAGGTCCTGGAGTGGCCTAGCCAGTCTCCAGATCTCAACCCTATAGAAAACCTTTGGAGGGAGTTGAAAGTCCGTGTTGCCAAGCGAAAAGCCAAAAACATCACTGCTCTAGAGGAGATCTGCATGGAGGAATGGGCCAACATACCAACAACAGTGTGTGGCAACCTTGTGAAGACTTACAGAAAACGTTTGACCTCTGTCATTGCCAACAAAGGATATATCACAAAGTATTGAGATGAAATTTTGTTTCTGACCAAATACTTATTTTCCACCATAATATGCAAATAAAATGAAACAAAAACAGACAATGTGATTTTGGAAGATAAAGTTGTCAGCAAGAGAGGATAAGAATTTCCTTGACCTGTTAGTTTTGGATGAGAGAGATTCCCAACAAATGTCTGGATAGTTGAAATCTCCCATGACAACTATGTCATATTTTTTGGAGAACTTGGCCATTCGATGCATAAAGAGTTCATCCATATCTTCAGCTTGCACAGGCGGCCTGTAGTAAATGCCTACAATGGTGTCCTTTCCATTGTTCTGTCCTTGTATTCTTACCCAAACAGTTTCCACAGAACTCCCAGTCTCTGAAGCTTCAATCTCTGTGCAGATATACGCGTTTCTAACATACAATGCGACACCTCTTCCTCGTTTATCAAGTCTGTTTCTTGCAAATAAGTTGTATCCTTCTAGTCTTGTATTCCAATCATGTGTATTGTCCCACCAAGTTTCAGTGATTCCAATGACATCATATTTCTTTTCCTGTGTTAGTAGTTCCAATTCTCCTTGTTTGTTGCCCATGCTTTGTGCATTAGTATAGAAACATTTTAGTTTGTGATTGGTTTCTCTTTCTCCAATATTTTTATTAATTAGATTCTTTCGTCTTTGTTCTTCCTTTCCACTTCTAACAGGAGAGTTCTCAATAGCATTTGTCAGGTGTATGGCTTTTTCTGGTCTTTTGCTTCCCTTCCCACGTTGTTCTAGTTTAAAGCTCTCCTTACAAGTGTAGCAAGGCGACTTCCAAATACATGCTTTCCAGTCTTCGTAAGGTGTACCCCATCTCTAGCAAGTAGTCCATCGTATAAGTAGTTCACTCCGTGATCCAGAAATCCAAATCGTTGCTGACGGCACCATCGACGTAGCCAGTTGTTCACCTGCAGAATCTTATTCCACCTCCTTGTTCCATGGCCATCCACTGGGAGGATGGAAGAGAAGACCACCTGCGCTCCCAGTTCTTTCACTTTCTTGCCTAAGTCTTCAAAGTCTCTGCAGATGGTTTCCAGGTCGTTTCTTGCGGTGTCATTTGTCCCCACATGTAGTAGCAGGAATGGGTAGTCATCTGTAGGTCTGAAGAGTCCTGATATTCTGTCAGACACATCTTTAATTTTTGCACCTGGAAGACAGCACATTTCTCTTGAAGTTATATCCGGTCTGCAGATAGCGGCCTCTGTTCCTCTCAACAGGGAATCCCCCATGACCACCACTCTCCGTTTCTTCTTCACAACATTTTTCTTTCTCCATCCAGGAGGACTCTGAAGGCGTACAAGGTTGCTGTTTGTTGGCAAAGTCTTATCCTGATGTATTTCTTCATCGTTTTCCTGCGTGAGAGCCTGGTACTGGTTTCTGAGCAGTATGGGTGCTGACTGCCTCCTGATCCTCCTGCTTCTATGGGTCACATGTCTCCATTCCTCTGTTTCTTCAGGTGCACTTCGAATTTCTTCTCTTTCTGTAACATGAAGAGATAATTCTGCTCTGTCCAAGAACTCTTCACCTTCCTTAATGATCTTCAACGTAGCTAACCTCTCTTCGAGATTTTGCAACTTTTCCTCCAACAGGTACACAAGCTTGCATTTGTGGCATGTGAAGTTTGGCTTTTCCACTGGTAAATCTGTGAACATGTAGCAAGAAATGCAGCTCACCAAATGGCTCCTGGCCTCTTCCATCTTGAGATTTCTTAAAAATGATGAAAGATGAGCCAAATTTCCGGTTTTTCCGATTTCCTCTTTTCAGCTGCAACGGCCAAAACCCAGTGATCGTTGAGCTCGTGGAGACTCTTCACTTATCCCAGAAGGCACTGGGAATATGCAAATGATCTCCTCAAGACTCTTCCCCTGGTTTTCCGATTTCCTCTTTTCAGCTGCAACGGCCAAAACCCAGTGATCGTTGAGCTCGTGGAGACTCTTCACTTATCCCAGAAGGCACTGGGAATATGCAAATGATCTCCTCAAGACTCTTCCCCTGGTTTTTTTTCCCCCTGCATAAAGTGCAGCACAGATTCATCTCATCTACGACCCCACAGCACTGGTCATTACTGAGCATGTACATAAAGTGCAGCACAGATTCATCTCATCTACGACCCCACAGCACTGGTCACTACTGACACGTACATAAAGAGCAGCACAGATTCATCTCAACAACTACTCCACTACACTGGTCACTACTGAGCATGTACATAAAGTGCAGCACAGATTCATCTCATCTACATCTCCACAGCACTGGTCACTACTGAGCATGTACATAAAGGGCAGCACAGATTCATCTCATCTACATCTCCACAGCACTGGTCACTACTGAGCATGTACATAAAGGGCAGCACAGATTCATCTCACCTCCGACTCCACAGCACTGGTCACAACTGAGCATGTACATAAACTGCAGTATAGATACATCTCATCTACGACTCCACAGCACTGGTCACTACTGAGGGTGTACATAAAGTGAGGCACAGATTCATTTCATCTATGACTCCACAGCCCTGGTCACTACTGAGCATGTGCATAAAGGGCAGCACAGATTCATCTCATCTACAACTCCACAGCACTGATCACTACTGAGCATGTACATAAAGGGCAGCACAGATTCATCTCATCTACGACCCCACAGCACTGATCACTACTGAGCATGTACATAAAGTGCAGCACAGATTCATCTCATCTACGACTCCACAGCACTGGTCACTACTGAGCATGTACATAAAGGGCAGCACAGATTCATCTCATCTATGACTCCACAGCACTGGTCACTACTGAGCATGTACATAAAGTGCAGCACAGATTCATCTCATCTACGACTCCACAGCACTGGTCACAACTGAGCATGTACATAAACTGCAGTATAGATACATCTCATCTACGACTCCACAGCCCTGGTCACAACTGAGCATGTACATAAACTGCAGTATAGATACATCTCATCTACGACTCGGTATAAAATGGACCGACTCCTAAAATATATAATAAATTGGGTACAGTAGTTCAATGCAGAATGTGCTGAATATTTTTTCATAGGAATTTGGGAAAGTTATGAAGTGTCCTATAAATGGCTGTTCTATTCCTGATCTAAGGCTACATTCACACACATCCTTTTTCCTGCGTTTTTTGAGGATACGTTTTTCAGCTGCAAAAGCAGATCAGCTTTTTAAAAAACCGCATCACCTGAAAGGTTTTTGAGCTCATAGATAATGTTTTCAATAGCAAAAGCAGGTTAGAAATCTGCTCTATCCATTTATCCATATCTGTCTATCCATATCTTATCTGTACCAAAAAGAGACTAACACTCCTTTTTGGACACAGACTAAAGGGCATGTCACACTAAGAGATATCGCTAGCAATATCGCTATAACTAGTGACGTTATAGCGATATTGCTAGCGATATCTGTGTGTCTGATACTTACCTCCGACCGGTTCCCCCGCTGGTTATAGCTGATCGCGCGAGAACGTCCTGGACTGTTTCTCGTCGTCAGCTTCCTGTGGCGCTTCCTGCTGTGAGGACGAGCGACGCGTGGAGCCGGGCGGGAGGACGCAGGATCGCCTCGTCTGACAGGTAAGTAGCGATCCCCGTCCCCAGCGATGTCGCTGGTGAGATCTGCCTGTGTGGCAGCTCACTAGCGACCACTTAGCGATGTACCAGCGATCCTGACCGCGTCATATCGCTGGTCGGGATCGCTGGTACATCGCTAAGTGTGACAGTACTTTAAGACTCCTTTTTTTTTTTTTTTTTTTTTTTTAGCACCAGTCAGGTACACCTCATAGCTGCCCAAAAGGACGCCCAGGACAGGCATTTCTCATCTTCAGTAACACATCAACATCAATTGATAGTTGGAATAAATACACTGCATTCATCACCACATCTTCTTAAGGTGCAGGCTTTATTTTCAAATGTAGGGGTGTGCAGTATGAGGTTCTGCAGCAGCTGAGGTGTGCAGTATGAGGTTCTGCCCCCCCAGGTTTGCCATTACATAATGTAATACATATTTACAGTTTATTACAGTTTTGTGTTCTAAAGTTGTATTCCAATAAATATATCTTATGTTCTATCTAAATATCTTGATTATTGTATCATAAAAATGATTAAATGGCTGATGTTCACATTGTACTACAATACATTTTTCACTTAAATATAAGCAATATATGTGGGAGTCGGTGTAAGGGAAATTGAGGAGTTGGAGTCACAGGTTTGGCTTACCGACTCCAAAGCCCTGCTGGTCACTACTGAGCATGTACATGAAGTGCAGCACAGATTCATCTGATCTCCGACTCCACAGCACTGGTCACTACTGAGCATGTACATAAAGTACAGCACAGATTCATCTCATCTACGACTCCACAGCACTGGTCACTACTGAGCATGTACATAAAGTGCAGCACAGATTCATCTCATCTCCAACTCCACAGCACTGGTCACTACTGAGCATGTACATAAAGTACAGCACAGATTCATCTCATCTACGACCCCACAGCACTGGTCTCTACTGAGCATGTGCATAAAGCGCAGCACAGATTCATCTCATCTCCAACTCCACAGCACTGGTCACTACTGAGCATGTACATAAAGTGCAGCACAGATTCATCTCCTCTATGACTCCACAGCAATGATCACTACTGAGCATGTACATAAAGTGCAGCACAGATTCATCTCCTCTACGACTCCACAGCACTGGTCACTACTGAGCATGTACATAAAGCGCAGCACAAGATTCATCTCCTCTATGACTCCACAGCACTGATCACTACTGAGCATGTACATAAAGTGCATCACAGATTCATCTCATCTACGACCCCACAGCACTGGTCACTACTGAGCATGTACATAAAGTGCAGCACAGATTCATCTCACCTCCGACTCCACAGCACTGGTCACTACTGAGCATGTACATAAAGTGCAGCACAGATTCATCTCATCTACGCCTCCACAGCACTGGTCACTACTGAGCATGTA
The DNA here is from genome assembly GCF_039654945.1 of Dendrobates tinctorius. Lineage (NCBI taxonomy): Eukaryota > Metazoa > Chordata > Amphibia > Anura > Dendrobatidae > Dendrobates > Dendrobates tinctorius. Next base: position 16,741,246 of record NW_027361827.1, read on the forward strand.
CATAAAGTGCAGCACAGATTCATCTCATCTACGCCTCCACAGCACTGGTCACTACTGAGCATGTACATAAAGTGCAGCACAGATTCATCTCATCTATATCTCCACAGCACTGGTCACTACTGAGCATGTGCATAAAGGGCAGCACAGATTCATCTCAAGTAAAAGCCGAGATCGAGAATAGATGTTTATATGACATTGTGTAGCTTTACCAAATTCTTATGAAAATATTTACAGAAAGAACATTTGTGTGGTAGATAAATAACAGGAATGTCCTCATTCATTAGATGTGGACGGGAGCAGGAGTATGCAAAGCCCTTGATCATATTCCGAGGCCTGGGACAAGGAGTATAGTCCCCAACTGCTCACGCCCACCGCAACTAGGGGAGTCTACAATTAGCCCCATTAAGAGGCCCTTCACTCCCCCTGTGTGCGTCCTCACGCTTCTATAATACATATAGTGTATAGAGTTTCTGGTGCACAGATATAGTCACTCCTGTCTGTCTTTTTCAGTAGAGAGCCTAGTATCTATGGGGCAGGAAATAAATGACTAATCAATCCTTAGCAGTAACAGGTGTTGGTATAAAATAGACAGACTCCTAAAATATAAAATAAATTGGGTTCAGTAGTTCAATGCAGGATGTGCTGGAAATGTTTTCATAGGAATTTGGGAAAGTTATGAACTGTTCTATAAATGTCTGTTCGGTTCCTGATCTTGGCTTTTAGTTGAGATGAATCCGTGCTGCACTTTATGCACATGCTCAGTAGTGACCAATGGTGTGGGGTCAGGGAAATTGGGGAGTCAGAGGTTAGGCTTACCCATTCCACAGCCCTGGTGTTAAGTGTAAGGGGTACTCCCAGTTAAAAGGGTATTCCTATCTCCAAGATCCCATCCCAATATGTAGTAGGTGTAATAATAATATTAGCAAATACCTCCAATGAGAAATTTAGTATAGTTCTTCAAATTCATTAATGTCACTTACCCCGTGTGCAGGGCATTGCATTAGTTTGATATCCATGGTTATGAGAACTCATTTAATGACAGAGACACCTCTTAGTGGTCGTAACCATAGATACTTAAGATATTGAAATGCTCTACATGAGGTACAGTTGTGGCCAAAAGTATTGACACCCCTGCAATTCTGTCAGATAATACTCAGTGGGCCAGACAAAAGTATTGGCACCCTCAGCCTAATACTTGGTTGCACAACCTTTAGCCAAAATAACTGCGACCAACCGCTTCCGGTAACCATCAATGAGTTTCTTACAATGTTCTGCTGGAATTTTAGACCATTCTTCTTTGGCAAACTGCTCCAGGTCCCTGATGTTTGAAGGGTGCCTTCTCCAAACTGCCATTTTTAGATCTCTCCACAGGTGTTCTATGGGATTCAGGTCTGGACTCTTTGCTGGCCACCTTAGAAGTCTCCAGTGCTTTCTCTCAAACCATTTTCTAGTGCTTTTTGAAGTGTGTTTTGGGCCATTGTCCTGCTGGAAGACCCATGACCTCTGAGGGAGACCCAGCTTTCTCACACTAGGCCCTACATTATGCTGCAAAATTTGTTGGTAGTCTTCAGACTTCATAATGCCATGCACACGGTCAAGCAGACCAGTGCCAGAGGCAGCAAAGCAACCCCAAAACATCAGGGAACCTCCGCCATGTTTGACTGTAGGGACCGTGTTCTTTTCTTTGAATGCCTCTTTTTTTCTCCTGTAAACTCTATGTTGATGCCTTTGCCCAAAAAGCTTTACTTTTGTCTCATCTGACCAGAAAACATTCTTCCAAAACGTTCTAGGCTTTTTCAGGTAAGTTTTGGCAAACTTCAGCCTGGCTTTTTTATGTCTCGGGGTAAGAAGTGGGGTCTTCCTGGGTCTCCTACCATACAGTCCCTTTTCATTCAGACGCCGACGGATAGTACGGGTTGACACTGTTGTACTCTCGGACTGCAGGGCAGCTTGAACTTGTTTGGATGTTAGTCGAGGTTCTTTATCCAACATCCGCACAATCTTGCGTTGAAATCTCTTGTCAATTTTTCTTTTCCGTCCACATCTAGGGAGGTTAGCCACAGTGCCATGGGCTTTAAACTTCTTGATGACACTGCGCACGGTAGACACAGGAACATTCAGGCCTTTGGAGATGGACTTGTAGCCTTGAGATTGCTCATGCTTCCTCACAATTTGGTTTCTCAAGTCCTCAGACAGTTCTTTGGTCTTCTTTCTTTTCTCCATGCTCAATGTGGTACACACAAGGACACAGGACAGAGGTTGAGTCAACTTTAATCCATGTCAACTGGCTGTAAGTGTGATTTAGTTATTACCAACACCTGTTAGGTGCCACAGGTAAGTTACAGGTGCTGTTAATTACACAAATTACAGAAGCATCACATGATTTTTCGAACAGTGCCAATACTTTTGTCCACCCTCTTTTTTTGTGTTTGGTGTGGAATTATATCCAATTTGGCTTTAGGACAATTCTTTTTGTGTTTTTTCATTTAAAACAAATTAAATGAAGATAATACCAAAGAATTTGTGTATGCAATCATTTTCAGTAAGAAACTGAGTATTAGCTGACAGAATTGCAGGGGTGTCAATACTTTTGGCCACAACTGTATGAGACATAGAAATTTAGTATAGTTCTTCAGATTTGCTAACTGGAGGCATTTGCTAATATTATTACACCTACTACGTATTGAGATAGCATCTTGGAGATTGGAATACCCTTTTAATGCCCAGTCCCGCATCTAGAGGGTGTCCCATTGATAATTGTGTCCTCAGTAAGTTATTGGTGCTCATGACGACATCACTTCCGGCAGTTGGAACGCATGCCTGTTATCATTTCCGGTTGCCGTGGAGCGCAAAAGCGTTTCAGCATTTGGAAAGCATAAAATTCACAGCTATCCCCTCTATGTGGCTTGGGCACACTTTCAATCCCTATGAAATAAGGATTCTCAATACTCCTCCATGACGGTTATTTATCTGTCTTGCTATCGGTGTATGCCTTTTGTGTTTGATGTCGCCGATATGGTCACCCACCCTGTGTCTGAATTCCCATATGGTCTTGCTGACGTATTCCATACCATTGTCGCAGGTAGCCTTATAGATCACCCTTTGGGTACTGCAATTGATGAACTGTGGGATCTTGTATAAAGATGAATGAATATTTCAATATTCGGTTTGGATTACGATTGCCGTATTTGCAATATTCGCCGAACATAGCCAAACGCTATTGGAGTCAATGGGAGTAGAGATGAACGAATGTTCGTAAATGATCAAACATAAAATCGGCACAAATATGACCGTTTTCAAAACATATTTGCTCATCTTTAATCTTGCAGTCCCTACCAGTTATTTTACTCTTGAAGATGTTACCCATCTCAATACGCAGACAGGTCACACAGCTGCAACATTTCCAGCACCGTTTCACATCGTTGGTCAGCCAAGTAGATGCTTTTGGCTTCTTAAAATGGCTGTGCACCAATCATTGAGTGATCTTCCCTTTTCTATAGGTAATTTGTGGTTCATCAGTTAATTTACAACCAATATCAGAGTCCATCAAGAGGATTGGCTAGTGTTTGATCCCGCTGACTGTCCGTTTTCTGACCTCAAAAAAAAGAGGGAAAGGATCTCCATTACGTGCAGCAGGCCCTTTACCATTGTTGGAGTTCATTTTACCCATTATATGATTTCAGGCAGCATTGTTACATTTTGCTAAAAAGTTGTAACACTTTATAAACTCAGGAAGAGAATTTTTAATTGTGCACAAAATTCATGAACCACATGCGCCATATATTGATGAATGCGGCCACAGGACAGAAAAAAAAAAAAAGGTATAATAAAAAAAATAAAAAATAATGACTTGGGCCCATAGATTTCACACTGTGCACCACTGCCCCTTCCACAACCCAGCAAATGAGCTGTCATTTAAAATACCCAAGGGCAAGTTCAGACTTTTTGGCACAATACCTTGCCAACTGAGGAAAGTTTTTGAAGAAATACCTTCTCGTTGGGATGCCCGTGAAGTTTGCTTCTCAAACAGGGAGCCCAGATCACTATGATGACAAGGAGAGCTAGATGGTCTGGAGTCAGAAGAAGTAGGTGATGTGGTCACATCTGTGGGTAATACAGAATAAATAAGGCATTTGCATGTCTACTTCACCACACATACACTTACCCACCTTTACCACCCTCATAATCTTAGGTTAAAGGGATGCAATTGCACAATTAAGTTGTAGACACAATCACGATAACTAGGAGCCCCATTAACATATTAGAAGTTGCTGTAATGGCTAGCTGCTGCCCAAGAGCCCCAATTGCCATCCAAAATCAGCGTCTACATTAAACCCTAAAAATTATTTCTTCTGTGTGTTAAAAAAATAAAATTACAGTTCTAGGCGTCCTACTACACACAATTTGTAAATGTAGTTGCTTCTACCTGACGTGGAAGCTGTTCTTCTTGCTCTCAAGATGGGGTAACTGCCAACCTCTAGGGACTTGGTTAGGTCTAAATCGTGCAAGATTAACAGATAACCGGAGGAAGTAGAAATCAGCATTTTTGAACAGTCGGGAGTCAGCCTCATGCGCATCAGGAAACGCGTGTGAAAGAATTTTTTGTGCGGACAGCCATCCTCAGTACACCTGTAAAAGGCAAGCAATGAAAAAAATAAAACAATGGAACCGGGAAACTGTATAATGACCTTTATTTTTATATAGCGCTAACATATTCCGCAGCGCTTTACAGTTTGTACACATTATCATCACTGTCCCCGATGGAGCTCACAATCTAAATTCCCTATCAGTATGTCTTTGGAATGTGGGAGGAAACCCACGCAAACACGGGGAGAACATATAAACTTCTTGCAGATGTTGTCTGCAAAAATTGCCCGAGAAAATGGGTACGTCATGTATTCAAAGTTCCCTTCTGTTCCAGTAATGAATGGATTTTATTGGCACCACTTGTTTATTATATAAAAGGGGACAAAATGATCATACATTGTATATATACACGCACACACGTTATACGAGTACCAATATTTAATAGTCCTAACATTCAATACAAGAGTGACCATTAACATACAGTCTTTAAAAAAAAAAAAAAAAGATACAAAAAATATAAAAAAAAACTTCCTTATTACATAGGCCTCATTCAGACATCCATCTTTACTTGTATGTGAAATAAACAGGCTGATTTTCACCTGTGTTGAGGGTAAGAATTTCATCAGTGTGTCAGGTCCTGTTTGCAGCAACGTAGCGAGCGGGCGGCCACAAACAGCGATGAGAACTGACAAAGACTCTATAACTGTCTCCACACGTTGCGTTTTTTCTGCTCTCTTGGCAGTAAAGCTGCTGCTTACAAAAAGCAGTTTTACGGCAATCTTCAGGATCCCAAAGTTCGACTTTGCTTCTACCACAGAAGCATGAACAATGCAAGGTGTTACATCACCAATGCAAGACATAAGTGACACCATAAAACCATTTGGGGGAAAAAAAAAAAGCACAATTTGAGCAAATTATTTAGTAGAAAAAGATTTTTGTCTGAAAAAATAGTGACTGTTCAGAACAAAAAAAAAAAAGTTTACACGAGTTCATGAAAAAATACACAATTAAAAGTATAACAGTGGGGAGGTGATTTGATCAGGAATAGTTTACCTAAGACATTGGCAGGGCATGGAGTTTGTAGGACCCTGTTTCACACGTTGGTCAGCCCTTGAGTTGATCAGGCATTGTTCAATTTCACACCTCTGCAATTGGCATGAGAAACTACATCTGCCTCGGATAAAGTCTATATATGGTCCCCTCATGTATACAAAAATTGTGTCAGCAGATTCAAATTGCAGCAGAAAATCCTTTACTCACCTATTTGTATCCCAGATTATGACATTGCCATCGAATCCCGACGTTACCAAAAGCCTTGTATTGGTATCAAATTCGATGTTCTTTACCCAGCTGGTATGCCCATGTAAAGTGCACACCTTAGTGTTTAGCTTTCTCAGGTCCCACAGGGCTATTGTAGTATCATCGGAGCAGGTGGCAAACATTCTGTTGTCCAGGAATCTGCACAAAAAGGAAAAACGATTATTATTCTGAAGTTGGCTGCAGCATGCTACCCTGCCCTGGCCTAACAGGGGAGAATCAATAGGGTTTTCCAGTCTACACTTACAGTATGTGCCCAGAGTCCTGCCTGCAACCATCTCCAGACTGGCGGCCACCTCATCAGGCAGGATGAGGTCCAAGGCCCCGACTTGGTTATAGCAGTAGGTTGCAGAGGTGGGATCGGCATCTGTGGCATACACTGTGGATATGCCATAAATGCCTAATGTGAGCATTACACCTTTAAAACACTTCATGAAGAAAACAAATTCTGTTTTTACAGAAGCCATGAGTTATAAGATGGATCCATTATGATTCATTTGACATGTCTGGATACAATACTATTGGCATGCTACCCTATTCTGACCATCAAAAAAAACAAAACACAAAACAAAAAGTAATGGAAAAAGAACTAGTGCAACAAGGCCTTAAAGGAAGTTATCCATTATCCATGTTGTAGGGGATAACTTACTGATATTAGGGGGGTCCCAGGAATCCCAAGAGCAGAGTTCTGCAGAGCCCCATTATTGTGAATGCAGCAAAGGTGAAGACACTCTACCTCTGCTCTATTTGTGGTCCATGGGACTGCTGGAAATAGCTGAGCATTGTGCTCCGATTTCTCCAACTGAACCAAAAACAATGGATGGAGCAGTGGTCGAGCATGGAATTTTTAGCTCATTCAAGACAGGACTCTACAGAGGACTCTACAGAGCCCATACCTCTAAGTTCCTGAGCGTTATTCTTGGGATTTCTGCTAATTATGCAAATTGTCTCTTCAGAGAGGAAGAGGACTTGAACTCTAGTGCCACCTATTGGAAGTAGCAATCCTAAAAGTCAATGTCAACTCTTTAACGAGCCTTGTTACATGACTAGGACATGACTTGGGATTTCTGGCACAGAGGTGGTACCCCTAGAAATCAGTATATTACTCCATAGCCTGTGAATAGGGGATAAATTACATTATTGGGAAAACCCCTTTAACCTTTGTGTCACGGAAGCTACAAAGTTCATCTTTACAAGCTTTTAGTAAAATGGAAGGCTGAGTAGGGATACAGATGACAGTAACATGTTGTGATCCATCTTTCGGGCTGTTTGTGGCTTCTCCTTCTTTAAACAGGCACAGAACCAAAAAGTAAAACTTTGTAATGTCAAATCAGTCCGGCCTCAGAAGTATAGCACCTAGAACTTTGATCCTGATATAATGCAAAGCTGAGATTTAAAGATTTTATAGCATACTAATCAGGTTCTGTACAATATTCCAGGTACAACTATTTTTTTTTTTTTTTTTACAGCCATGTTATATTCTACATGTCCTTGGCTGTAAAAGGGTTAGCAACCTTTGAAACAATTTTTTATTGCCCCAATATATCTTAAAAAACAAAACAAACAACAAAAACAACAACCCCTAGCAACTCCTAAGTGGGTCCAAACTGCAGCTGGAACTCCAATCATCTAGGTGGGCCATTGGCTACTCAATATTTAACCCCTCTTCACGACATACGACTTATATTTACATCATATGTCATGTCCCTGACTCAGCACCGGAGCCCGCATCTTTCCCCACACACGACAGTTGATTTAAATCGCCAATGGGTTGTCATGGCAAGCAGGGGTCTCCAGAAGACCCTTGTGCCTATCATTACGATACTCCTGTGAATGCTGGCTCGTGGCTGGCGTTCACAGATCGTGATTTCTGCTATGTGTAGCATTGAAGCACGGTGGCCCAGTGGTTAGCACTGCATGTTGCATTCCTGTGCAGTTGGTGGGCATGTCAAAACAACGCACGTGGACGCATCCACATACAACACATGTCCATGTGTACCCAATGTTAAAGATAGGTACGCAGGACGCATGCGCATCTATGCGGATCTGAAGGGAAGAAGTACACAGCCCTACGCAGATCACCCAAACGCAAGTGTGAACTTAGTTACTGTCAAGAATGTTTCTGTTTGTCTTCACTCTGACCACTATAATCCTTCACTTTCTGCTACCGCCCCCCCCTAGTCCCCACACCTAGTAATGAACTGTCTATCTCTCCCTCCATCCTCCCCATCTATCTCACCTCCTCCTCGGAAGTGTTCCTCCACATACAATCTTCTGTCTCCAAACACAGACAGCCCCCTCATGCCCTCTCCTGCTCCCACCTGCTAACACTTTCTCTGCTCCTCCTCACTGCTGGTGATATCTCTTCATATCCTGGCCCTGCTCACCTCATCTCCACAGTCATTTCTACCTCATCCACGCTCTATCACAAATTTCTGCAACCTTTCTATCCTCAGTACAAAAATGGAAGGATCCAGCGATGTCAGGTGACTGTTAAAAACCAATATTTATTATCAAAATGGCATTAAAATATTCTCAGGCTCATGATGTCTGGCAACACTGCATGGAAACACAGACGCGTTTCGACATAAGGTCTTTTTCAAGATCTTCAAAAAGACCTTACCTTGAAACGCGTAGATCTGTATTTCCATGCAGTGTTGCCAGACATCATGAGCCTGAGAATATTTTAATGCCATTTTGATAATAAATATTGGTTTTTAACCGTCCTCTGACATCGCTGGATCCTTCCATTTTTGTACTGAGGTTTGCTTGAGCTCACTTGGATCTGTGCAAGGCGTTGGCTGATGGTGAGATAAGTTGAACATAGCAGAAAAGTGAGCTGACGTCTACATTTTTTCCTTTCTATCCTCATACCCATTCGCCCGGCTCCACTTCCCCAGAGCGGCATGTGTGTTGTCTTCATGTGATGCTCTGATTAGGTATTCATAATGCAGCCTGCTGACAGGTTACTGATCCTTCACTGACCTGCCCCCTAGTTTACATAAAGAATATCGGCACCATCTGACTAGAGAAGAAAAAAAATTCCTCCTCCAAGGTGCCGCTGCTGGCAAACGCGCAGTAGAAGCTATCGGATCACAGCTATAGACACCGATAGCAGATACTGTGCAGGTGTGACGGGCCATTTTCCAATTGGTTTTTATTTTTCCTTAGCTGAATAACGTTAATAGAATGTATTTTTGGCACATAAAACATGCGATTATGCTGCACAGGATGAACCACAGTTGGCACCTGCCTGCAAAAGGTTTTTTTTTTTCCTTCAGTATGTACAGATATTCATTATGCAAACTAGGGGGCAGAGCAGTGAGGGATCAGTGACCTGTCAGCAGCCTGCATTATGAATACCTAATCAGAGCACCACATGAAAGACCGCTCCCCTCCCCCACAGGCCAACCCGGGGAACGAGCGTGTCATTAACTCAAAACTACAAATACAGATTACACAACAACCACGAGACGGATTTCATCAACACAGGTATCATTGTGATCAGTAGAACGGCGCCGACCTGACAGTTTCTGTAGGTTACTGTGCACAATCCTGCTGATAGGGTCCCTTTAAACAATGCTGATGCGGCTTGATATAACACAAACAACAGCTGCAGCTCTCAATTCGGTCACCCCCCTGACACAAAGCAAAAATGACAATCAACAGCAGCCTTACTTAAAAACGGAGGCAGGCTTCCAGCGTTGCTGAGCAGAGTTGGAAAAGATCCCACTCCAAAGAGCACCGCATCACATTCAAACAGTCCCTCACTACAGGCCACAATCGCTGCAGCAAAACATACCTACTTGTCATCTTTCATATCCTCCTTGTCCCACAAACATCTATTCAATACTTTCAATTCTCTACTCCGTCCTCCAGCGCCACCTCCCTCTCCTCTCATCTCAGCTGAAGACTTTGCCTCACTCTTCAAGCAGAAGGATAACAGACAAAGCTTTGACCTACAGTCCCCACAGCACCTCCTCATAACTGAGCCATCCTCCTCTAAAACTAACTTCTCCACTATTACAGAAGATCAACTTTGTTATCTACTCTCCAGATCATATCTCACCACCTGTGCACCTGACCCGATACCATCCCACTTCATTCCAAACTTCACCAGTCTTCACCCAAACCTATCACTAACAACTGGTGTCTTTCCTTCTTGCTTCATACATACCTCGATCACACCCATCATCAAAAAGCCCTCCCTTGACCCATCCTCTGTGTCAAGCTATCGCCCCAGATCACATCTCCCCTACACCTTAAAACTATTGGAACAACACATCCATTTTGTACCGTAATCCCATCTCTCCTGCTCCATCTTTGAACACCAACAATCTGGTTTCCGACTGCATCATTCCACTGAAACTGCCCTGACTAAAGTCATTAATGACCTACTAAGTGCCAAATCCAAGTGACGTTACTCTGTCCTCCTCCTGGACCTGTCCTCTGCCTTCCACACAGTGGACCATTCCCTCTTACTATAGATTCTCTCATCTTTGGCATTTCTTCCACCTGCAATAAGTGCCCTCGGTCTTTAGTATGGTCCTTGAAAGGAATAAGTCATGTGCCAGTCCTCTGTACTGACCACACATATTTATACATGTAAATGAGATCTCCCGAGGCGTCTTTTTCCCCCCAAGCTAAACAAGCCCTTTTCCATATGCCGTTAGGATTTCGCTCCACTTGCCGATTCCAGTGTTGTCACATGGTCGCTCACATGCGATTTGCAGACTTGCGGTCATGTGACGACTAACGTCTCCTCCTGCTTCTGTCAATTGAAAATTAGAACAATGAGAGAAGCAGGAGGAACGCGAGTTGTCACACAACCACATGTTTGAATCATAGAATGGTAGAGTTAGAAGGGACCTCCTGGGTCATCTGGTCCAAACCCCTGCTCAAAGGAGGATTCACTAAATCATCCCAGTCAGATGTCTGTCCAGCCTCTGTTTGAAGACTTCTATTGAAGGAGAACTCACCACCTCTCGTGGCAGCCTGTTCCACTCATTGATCACCCTCACTGTCAAAAAAAGTTTTTTCTAATATCTAATCTGTATCTCCTCCCATTCAGTTTCATCCCATTGCTTCTAGTCTTTCTTTGTGCAAATGAGAATAAAGTTGATCCTTCTACAATGTGACAGCCCTTTAGATATTTGTAGACAGCTATTAAGTCTCCTCTCAGTCTTATATTTTGCAAGCTAAACATTCCCAAATCCTGCAACCTTTCCTCATAAGACAGGGTTTGCAGACCGGTCACCATCCTGGTCGCTCTTTTCTGAACTTGCTCCAGTTTGTTGATGTGTTTTTTTTTTTGTAAATGTGGCGCCCAAAACTGAACACAGTATTCCAGATGAGGTCTGACCAAAGAGGAGTAGAGGGAGATAATGACTTCACGTGATCTAGACTGTATGCTTCTGTCAATACATCCTAGAATTGTATTTGCCTTTTTTGCTGCTCCATCACAATGTTGACTCATATTCAAGTCTTTTTCACATGTGCTGTTGCTTAGCCCTATTCCTCCCATTCTGTATATGCTTTTTTTATTTTTATTGCCCAGATGTAGTACTTTGCATTTTTCTCTGTTAAAAAACCATTCTGTTAGTTGCTGCCCACTGCTCCAATTTATTTATATCTTTCTGAATCCTCTCTCTTTTGTAGTAACTAGTCTGTAAATATTTAACATTGGGTACTCAGGACATACGGATGTGTCGTTTTGACGTGCCTGCCGACTGCACAGGAATAAAACTTGTTGTGTTCCTGTGCGGTCGGTGGGCGCGTCAAAACGACGCATCCGCATGTCCTGAGTACCCAATGTTAAAGATAGGTACGCAGGATGCATGCAGAAGTAGGCGGACCTAAATGGAACAAGTGCAGAAGTGGGCGGAGCTTCAGGGAGGAAGTACGCAGCCGTCCGCAAAGCCTCCAAACACTAATGTGAACTTAGCCTTAGGGACCTTTTGAAATGCTTAGGAAGCCTTTGCAGGTGTTTTTTGTTAATTATTCTAAATTTACTCAGATAATGACTTTTGGGTTTTCATTGGCTGTAAGCCATAATAATCAACACTATCAGAAATAAACACTTGAAATAGATCACTCTGTAATGACTCTATATAATACATGAGTTTCACATTTTGTACTGAAGAACTGAAATAAATTAACTTTTTGATGATATTCTAATTTTGTGAGATGCAGCTGTATGTCCACGAAACGATCTATTACTGATTGTTCTGAGCACATAGGAAGCACGGTCTGCCTGTCTATACAATGGCACCAACAAGTAGCTGACCACTGGTCGTTTAACGGCCGCCAATGACTAGTGTAAACCAAGCATTACTCAGAGAGCTCTCTCTTTGGGATGTAGAACAAATGTTTGCAGTCACTGACCTGATGTTATTTACACAGTCTTCATGTGCTTCTGATAACGTCTTTATGTGCTTTGAAGACAGAGGGTCAAATAGTAGGACTTCTGTCTGCTCACATGCAACTGTCAGTACAGAGCTAAGAAAAAAGAAAAACATCTGGTGTATAACAAAGGATCACAGAATACCAATATGCTCTACGACTTACAATATATCTACAATACATACACATTAACATACAGGAAATTACAGTTTCAGATACGGTGATAGATTTCCTGATTCATGGAAATGCCAATCAGCACCAGGACGTGCTGAAATAGGATTATTATTGGGGACAGGGACATCGAGTCACTCAAGACTGTTATACCGGGGCAATTATTAACAAGACTGAGAACAAATGGTAAATGTGTCATTATAGATTACCCAAATCCTTTGCAGATTAATCATTATTTCTCCGCTATAAGGCTCCTCTCAAATAATAACATTATGGCAGTCTGCAGTTATTATGTACAAGTATAAATTTATACAGTTCTCCTTAAATTCTATAATAAACACTTACAGAAAGTGCCACTTATAGAGGGCAATAGGGTGCTCCCCCCCCCAATCAGTGGTGGACAATAGAGTGCTCCCTCCATCAGTGGTGGACAATAGTGTGTTCCCTCCATCAGTGGTGGACAATAGTGTGCTCCCTCCATCAGTGGTGGACAATAGTGTGCTCCCTCCATCAGTGGTGGACAATAGTGTGCTCCCTCCATCAGTGGTGGACAATAGTGTGCTCCCTCCATCAATGGTGGACAATAGGGTGCTCTCCCCCCCAAGAGTGGTGGACAATAGGGTGTTCTCCACCCCCCATCAGTGGTGGACAATAGGGTGTTCTCCACCCCCCCATCAGTGGTGGACAATAGGGTGTTCTCCACCCCCCCATCAGTGGTGGACAATAGGGTGTTCTCCCCCCCCCATCAGTGGTGGACAATAGGGTGCTCCCCCCCAATCAGTGGTGGACAATAGGGTGCTCCCCCCCAATCAGTGGTGGACAATAGGGTGCTCCCCCCCAATCAGTGGTGGACAATAGGGTGCTCCCCCCCAATCAGTGGTGGACAACAGGGTGTTCCCTCCATCAGTGGTGGACAATAGTGTGCTCCCTCCATCAGTGGTGGACAATAGGGTGCTCCCTCCATTAGTGGTGGACAATAGGGTGCTCTCCCCCCATCAGTAGTGGACAATAGGGTGTTCTCCCCCCCCATCAGTAGTGGACAATAGGGTGTTCTCCCCCCCCATCAGTAGTGGACAATAGGGTGTTCTCCTCCCCCCTCCCATCAGTAGTGGACAATAGGGTGTTCTCCTCCCCCCTCCCATCAGTGGTGGACAATAGGGTGTTCTCCCCCCCCCATCAGTGGTGGACAATAGGGTGCTCTCTCCCCCCCATCAGTGGTTGACAATAGGGTGCTCTCTCCCCCCCATCAGTGGTTGACAATAGGGTGCTCTCTCCCCCCCATCAGTGGTTGACAATAGGGTGCTCTCTCCCCCCATCAGTGGTTGACAATAGGGTGCTCTCTCCCCCCATCAGTGGTTGACAATAGGGTGCTCCCCCATCAGTGGTGGACAATAGGGTGCCCTCCCCCCATCAGTAATGGACAATAGGGTGTTCTCCCCCCCCCCCCATCAGTGGTGGACAATAGGGCGCTCTCTCCCCCCCCATCAGTGGTCGACAATAGGGTGCTCTCTCCCCCCCATCAGTGGTTGACAATAGGGTGCTCTCTCCCCCCATCAGTGGTTGACAATAGGGTGCTCCCCCCATCAGTGGTGGACAATAGGGTGCTCTCCCCCCCATCAGTAGTGGACAATAGGGTGTTCTCCCCCCCCCCCCCCCCCCATCAGTGGTGGACAATAGGTTGCTCTCCCCCCAATCAGTGGTGGACAATAGGGTGCTCCCCCCCAATCAGTGGTGGACAACAGGGTGCTCCTCCCATCAGTAGTGGGCAATAGGGTGCTCCGCCCCCCCATCAGTGGTGGGCAGATGTTTATGATGTAACTGTAAGGCAGCGTTAGGCTATGTGCACACGTGCAGAATTGCCGCGGAAATTTCCACGGCAGTTCTGCAACTCCCTGCCATAGGAAATACGCTAGAAATCTGCATGTCTAATTCCCGCGTAAAACTAGTTTTGCAAGCATAATTAGCTTGCAGAATGCTAGTGTTTTCCAACCAATCTGTGGCATCGCTTGGAAAACTGATTGACTAGTGTGACCAACTTTTTACTATTGAGGCTGCCTATGCGGCATCAGTAGTAAAAAGATATAAAGTTTAAAATCTTAAAAAAGAAATCGTGATATTTTCACCTTCCGGAGTCCCACACAGCGTCCCCGATCATCGTGATGCTCCCGGTAAGTTCCGTTCCCAGTGATGCCTTGCGACAATGACCTCAGATGACGAAGCATCTCACGAGACCGCTATGTCATCACAGGTCATTGTCACAAGGCATCACTGGGAACAGGAACTGCCGGGAGCATCGCTGAGGCCTGGGAAGGCTGCGGGGGCCGCCGGAAGGTGAGAATAACACAATTTTTTATTTTATTCTTTTTTTAACAGGGATATGGTACCCAGGGCCCGGAGGAGAGTCTCCTCTCCTCCAGACCCTGGGTACCATCCGCACATTTTGCGCTTACTTTGCGCATGGTGGGCATAGCCACATGTGGAAAGTAAGCGGAACAATGCATTGCTATGTGTGAGGAATTCCTGCGATTCCGCACAAAGATTGAGCATGGTGCGTATTTTTCTGCGATGCGATTCCGCTGCGGAAATATACGCAGCATTAGCACAGCATGTGTGGAATGCCATTGAATTCAATGGGCTGCTTATTTTATGTGTTTTTGCGGCGAAAAAACGCAGCAAAAAAGCATGAAATCCGTGGGAATTCCAGACGTGTGCACATAGCCTAAAGATAGGAAGTAAAAAATAAAGGATGGAACGCTTCATGAAAGGGGTCGTCTTCAGAGGCACACTGCTCCCATGTTTCTGACAGTTCAGTACCATTATGAGTAACAGCGGTGCTGACAAGCTCTATAGGAGAGAGCTTGTAAGCGCTGCCCAGGAGACAGCTGCAGAGATGGCAGGTTCCCTAAGCAATGGTCATTTATATTATGAGAAGAGCTCGGTGCCGAGCGGTGACCCCAATGATTGGCTGCTGACGTGCGATCACCACTGCAGACTATTATATGGTCGGGGGAACACACGTGTGATGTGCAGCTCTTACCCATCCGGGGAATACTCCAGGTTGAAGACTGCGCCGTGAGTCCTTGTGCTCAGGTTCACAGAGTCGGCTGGCTGGATGGAGTGGTACAGACTAGTCATAGCCCGGTAGTTGTCCCGGGCTGGGTCCACACACAGACCCCGGCCCTGGCGCCTGCCCCGCAGCCAGAAAAACAAGCTCCCAGCAGCTCCGTCCGCACAGCTCGTGGCGTTGTCGGCCGGCGGCTCTTCCGCAGGGGCGGGGCTAGCCGGCTCCTCCTCCCTGTCGTCACTCACATCTTCCTCCGCTGGCTCCTCCGGTCTCTCGTCCCTTGTGCCGCTCATTCTTCCAGCTTCCCGCCGCCGGAGGCCGCACTGGTACGGCGTCCGCCTTCCTCAGCCGGAGACAGCCCGGAGCCCGGGAGGTGGTGCAGGGCACAGGGGCATAGCCGCAACCACTGGCTACCAAGGTTCCCAGCGCAGGAGTGTCGCTGCTCGGATGACGCTCGCAGAAGGGGTGGGCACTTATTGCGTCATCATAGCGCGCCGATAGAAAGTTCCCTTCTTCCCTAGTGCTGCACGCAGGCCGAGATGGCGGCTTTCACCCGCGAGCCGGCCCCACTACACGTGTACGCGCACACAGGAAGTACGGGATTCTATTGCTAATAGTCATACGGTGCAATTGCCCAAAAGCAGCATGGCCGATCGAATACTTCCGGTGCTGGCAGCGGCTCTGACGTCACTGCGTTCTTCGGCTGCTGCGATCTGATTTGCTGCACGGTGTGACTTACCCCGGGGGATGGTACAACTGAAACTCAACCCTGCTTGTTGTGACCTCGCCTCACGTCACTCCGTAACTGCAGGAAACCGCACTGTTCCGTAACACCAGCACGGAAAGGAGAGCATGAGCGACATCTACTGGTCAAATTCGAATATTACATGCACCTTCATCATTGGAGTGTTAACACAGTGCAAAGCTGCTGTAAGCAATAGTGGGACCACGGGAGAGCCTCCAGTACAAAGTTAGAGGCTATTTAAAGGGAACCTGTCACCAAGTTTGACAGATATGAGACACGGCCACCATCTTTCAGGCCCCCAACCTGACCTGTAAGACAAGAAAAATAAATTATACTCACCAGCGGGGCAGTCCAGTCCGAGGGGTGTCAGTGGTCCTGGTCCGGCGCCTCCCATCTTCTCACAATGCCGTCCTCCTTGGTTCGCGTGGATGACGCTTTCCTGCGTCATCCACACAGACTCCTCAGCATCACGCTGGGCCTCTCTGACCTTTCCCAGCGCCTGCGCACTGCAGTACTTTGCCCTCTACAAGGCAGAAAAGTACGCCTGTGCAGGAGCGCGATACTGGGGAGACTGTGGATGACGTAGGGGCGCATCATCCACACAAAACGAGGATGGCATCACAAGAAGATGGGAGGCGCTGGACCAATACCAGCGACAACCCTCGGACCGGCCCGTCCCGGAGGCGAGTGTAATAAAAGGACTTTTCTCTCACAGGCTGAGTTGCGGGCATACACACAACATTATAGAAAGGTGAAAGGTGGTGGTCGTAATTCATATCGGCCGAACCTGGTGACAGGTTCCCTTTAAAATTAGACCAGGTAGACATTGTGTGGTGCCCCCAGTAGTACGTTCGCCACAGTGGCATTACCTTCCTCCTAGGGAGTGTGATGTCATGCTTGGAAGCAATAAAGGATCTCTCTGGCAGTTAACCCCAACACACAACACAGCTCCCACTCCAGGCCAGCAGGGGGAGCTCTGAACCCAAAACTGGGGGAAGAGCTGCTTTCTGGGGGCCAGGAAGGGGAAATTAGGAGTTCGTGTGAGGAGGGCAACGTGTCTGGACGTGAGAAGAGCTGGGAGATGGAGCAGAGAGTTCAGGCTCATTCCCAGCTATAGCGCATGATCTGGAGCCCGGTCTCCAAGGCTGTACGGACACTGATGGTCCTGCAACAGAATCCGGAGGAATAGGAAGCTGTAAATGCTCTATTCCCACATAAGACTCGGAGGCACAACAGCGACGTATGAGCCAGAAGAGGAAGGCTACAGCTGTCTGCCATACGAGGGAGTTCTAGAGAGAATAAGCAAGTGGAACTTCAGTGTAACACAGTACTGCAAGTACCTAAAACTAAGCGCTAGAAGGAGACTACACAACCCATCTGCATAGTGAGATTCCTAAGTTGCTTCCAGGCTAGCCAGCTCCTGTGCCATCTGTAATCTGGACCCTGGACTGCATTTGCCAAGCAAAGTAAAGGTAAAGAAACTGCACCCTGTTGTGTCCTTGCCTTCTTCCTGCAAACCCTTCAGCACTGCTACATCTCTGTGCCAAACACTGCACCCTCTTCCTCAACACCTATCCTCACTGCCCTGGGATTACTTCCCTACCTGTGGAGGGCCACAACATCATAGCTGCACCACACCATCTGTCCCAGGGGATCTGTCTGCAGCGTCGGCTTAACATCTTCATTGCCGAACACCACAGGTGGCGTCACGAATCATTCACTCATAAACTTTATTCCATCACTTCATCCCTTTTACATGGGCGCCCAGGGCCACGGACCGGGTCACCGCTGCTATGACATTCCCCTCTGAGAGACCGGTACCGAGTACCCCACAGCCCTGGGAGTGCGACCCATTTTGGCATCACGAACAGGATTTACGGAGCCCGGTGTCCCCGGGTCCTGTGTGCCAGAGACTGTGTTTTGTGCCATAGACTATTTGTGCAAATTGCCATCATTACCCCGCTGCTTGGTGCACGCGGGAAGCAAGAAGGGGCAGGCCGTCATGGGCGGAGCCAGCCAGGGAGCCCGAAAAGTGAAGTGCGGCGCGGGAAGAGGCCAGCGCGCGAGAAGTGGGAAGCTGAGGCCTGCAGTCTCGGCGTCCCCCGATCATCCAGCCGGTAAGCCAGCGCAACCCAGGGCCTGGCCAAACGTTAACTGGGGGTGAAGAGAATGTCTGAAGCAAGAGCAGACGCAGCGGCGGACGCCACAGCAAACCCCACAGTGCCACAAGCTGCAGGGCCCAGCGCAGCTGCGGCTTCCATAGCGCCGCTGCCTCCAGCAGCCAGCTCTGCCTCCACAGCGCCGCCAGAATCAGCACCCACCGCAGCGGTCCACCACTGTCCATGCCCTATATCCCGGGAGTGGCCTGGCTACCGCAGTACTCAGGGGAGTCACATACCCTGAGTGAGTTTAAAGAGAGACTGTGCAGTTTGTTTGAGGTGTATCCTCTGTCTGAAAGCCAGAAAGTGAATATCCTTATTGGGCAGCTAACTGGTGCAGCGCAAAGAGAAGTAAAAGCCTGGCAGGACACTGATAAAGAGACTGTTAAAAAGATCCTGGCTAAGCTAAGAGGCACCTTTGACACCCGCACTGCAGCTGAAATAAAGATGAGATTCTTTGGGTGTAAGCAAAGAGTGCAGGACAGTATACGGGACTATGCTCTTAACCTGCAGGAGGCGCTGCGAGCCATCAAGCAGATTGATCCTGACAGTGTGAAAGATGGAGACGGACTGTTAAAGGAGCAATTTATTGAGGGCCTCCTATCCAGTACCCACAGAGCACAGCTGCGCATCATAGCCCTACAAAACCCTGACCTAGACTTTGCAGACTTCAAAGACAGTGCTATTTGGGTGCTGCATGAACCAAATGTCAGCCGTCCAGCGCCTCCTAGGCGCCAAGCGATCACATACCATCAAGAAGCCGCATCTTTCCCTCTCAGCCCTGTGGAGGCTGATGCACAGGCTCTGTACAAAGACCCATCTGCCGAACTGCGTCTTCAGGTCCAGGAGCTGACCAAAAATATGGCTGCACTTGCCAAAACTGTGCAGTCCCTGCAGGTGTCATCAAAGGAGAAGATCCAGCTGGCCTCCAGTCCAGAGGATGTCCCATGGCTACGGAAGAAGAGGATCCAGCCACGCCGAGGGAGAGACAACGATCGCTATGACCAGGACTGACGTCCCATCTGTTGTCACTGCCACAAGGCAGGCCACACTGCAAGGTTCTGTTATTTAAACGAGCAACCACTGGGGCAGAGGGACAACCCCCAAGAGTAGGACCACAAGGCTCAAAGAACTGGCGAGCCAAGTATGTTGGAGGGTGACCGGTCCTCCCAGTGGTGATTGACGGCATCCCCATGAACGCTTCACTGGACACTGGCTCTCAGGTAACAACTATGCCCTATATCCTTTACAAGCGGTATTGGGCTGATTCTGAACTTACTCGCGGCCCAAGTGATGAACTCATAGTAGTTGCCAGTAATGGTCAGTCTTTGCCGCAAGTAGGATGTAAAGAGATTACTATTAAATTGGGGCGAGTAGAGTTAAAATCTCAAGGTCTGATAGCTGTAGACATTGATCGACGAGAATGTAACCCAATGATGACCCTTGGTACCATTGTGATTGAAAATTGTCTTTCCGAGGTTATTGTCTTGTTGCAACAGGTAGCCGAGACTGCTGGTTCCAGTGAACAACGAGTCCTGCAGAAGGAGATCAAGGCCCTGATGCAAAGACAGCAGGTAGAACTGTCTGGCAGAGAAATTGGCAGCGACAGAGTGAGTGATTCTTTCCCCATTGCGATACCCCCCAGATGTGAAATGTTAATTTGGGCAGCCATAGGCCGCAGAGGAAAAGATTACCAAGCATTGGTAGAGCCAGTGTACTCTGATAGCCGGCCCACTGTCCTGACAGCCAGAGGGGTAGTTGATGTTCGCAAAGGGAGAGTATCTGTACGCCTCTTGAATTGTGGGAAGGAGGAGGCCACAATACCTCGGTAAGCCACAGTTGCTAAGCTGCTTACTGTCAGTAAAAACGCAATACAGGCAGCAGAGCCTTTGATCTCATCCGACCAGGTGGAGAACAATGGCTCTGTAAAGCAGCTGGAGGAGTGGTGTCAGCAGCTGCAGGTGGGAACTGACTCCACCCCTTCGTACCAAAAGAGTGGGGTTTACCGAGTGACTCAGGAGTGTGAGCAGGTACTCAGTAAACACCCTCTAGACTTTGGGAAGGCAAAAGGGGTTCAACACCATATCCCCACTGGAGATCATCCACCCATTAAAGAAAGGTACCGGCCTATACCCCCAACACAGTACCAATGTGTCAAAAGTATGTTGCGGGAAATGAAGGAGGCTGGGGTGATCAGAGACAGTTGTAGCCCCTGGGCAGCTCCAATAGTCTTTGTGAAAAAGAAGGATGGTGTCATGAGAATGTGTGTTGATTACTGAAAAATTAACAGCATTACACATAAGGATGCCTACCCATTACCCAGAATTGAGGAGTCATTAGCTGCACTTAAAACTGCTAACTATTTTTCCACCTTAGATCTCACTAGTGGGTATTGGCAGGTTCCCGTGGCAGAGGCAGACAAGGAGAAAACAGAGTTTACTACATCAATGGGTCTCTGCGAGTTCAACTACATGCCGTTCGGGCTCTGCACCGCCCCTGGGACATTTCAACGGCTGATGGAGTGCTGTCTTGGGCACAAGAACTTAGAGACAGTTCTGTTATACCTTGATGATGTCATTGTTTTCTCCAAGACATATGAAGACCATCTGAAGCACCTGGCTGAGGTGTTTGAAGCCCTGTCCAACTTTGGCCTGAAAGTGAAGCCATCCAAATGCCACCTCCTGAAGCCCAAGGTACAGTACCTCGGTCATGTAGTGAGTGCAGAAGGTGTGGCACCGGATCCTGACAAAGTCACCGTCATCTGGGACTGGCAGAAGCCCAGCAACCTCCATGAGGTACGTCAATTCCTCGAGTTGGTAGGCTACTACCGAAGGTTCATCAAAGGCTTCACTGAGATAGCCACGCCTATGCAAAATGTTCTGGTGGGCCAGCCCAAGAAAGCCAGAAAAAGAGTCCTACATTTGAATGGAATGAGGAACTGGAGAGGTCCTTCACTCGACTGAAGATGGCTCTCACAGGAGATGAAGTTCTGGCCTACCCAGTTTATGACCAACCATTTGTTCTGTATACTGATGCCAGCAACGTGGGACTGAGAGCAGTACTGTCACAGGTACAGAATGGCAAAGAAAGAGTGATCTCCTACGCCAGCAGGAAGCTTCATCCCACTGAAAGGAACCCTGACAACTACAGTTCCTTCAAACTGGAGTTCCTCGCCATAGTCTGGGCTGTGACTGAACGATTCAAGCATTACCTAGCTTCAGCCAAGTTTACCTTCTTCATGGACAACAACCCGTTGACTCACTTGGAAACTGCAAAACTAGGTGCACTGGAGCAGCGATGGATGGCCCGGCTGTCTAACTATGAATTTACCATCAAGTACCAAGCGGGGCACAAGAATGCCAATGCTGATGCCCTGTCCAGAATGCCTAATCTGCCAGATGCTGGAGAAGACCCTGAGGCACTCGAAGAAATAGAGTTACCTGCCTTCCACCGGCCAATTGCGGCCCAACGTGCCCAAGGAGTGAGAAACAGACGGTCTATCATGAAAGAGGCCACCCTAAATCCATTGCCTCATCATGACTGGGCAGAAACCCAGGATAGCGACCCTGCAGTCCACCTGGTAAAGGAGCTACTGTCACAAGCTGACTCACGCCCATATCCAGATGCTCCTGAAGAAACTCAGCAGTTGTGGAAGGAGAGAGGCAGGCTGTTCCTCTATGAGGGAAAGCTGTGCCGGAGGAGTATCAATGCCCGCACTCATGAGTTGGTCTGGCAAGTAGTAGTTCCAAAGAGAGAGGCATCAATGGTCTTGGTGTTGAGGTAGGGCTAAATTAACCCTTCACGGTTGATCCAGTGATTTCCAAATTAGTTCACAGGATGTTGCTAGCAACTGAGAATGACCAGACGGAGATGTGTCTCTGTATGGGAGGATCAACGCAGACCACTAACCCCGTTTATTGAATCTCACATTACATAGCATCCTGCTTAATTATGCAAAGTATACAGCTACCAATAGAATCGTAATACATTTAAGCCAATAGTATTGCAAGAAAATCGGAATATGTCCCTAGCTGTGTGACGTAGAATATAGAACAATAGCACATTCTTTTAGGGTCTCATCTCATATCTTGTACAAGCTGGAACAGTCTGGTTTCATAACAGCCGTGAACTTTCATCTAGTTAAGTTACAAAATTTAACTCGTAAATAACAAAATGGCGTCGCAAGCACAAAAATGGACCCTGTAGAACAAGATGTCCCGTACATCTGAATACTGTACTTCACAATTCCCCCCTAGATAAATTTTGTTAACACATATGCAGCATCAGAGGTGCTATCCCAAGCTAACAGCTTGAGGGGTACTGGTCTTCACATGACTGATGCCGTGTTACCAGTCATGGCTGTCGCGGCGCACCCGTCCCCCCTGTATACTGCAATTCACGAATAACAACTTTTGATAACGGTGGTGGAGATCTTTTGTAGGTAGCCATGCCCTTGACTTCATCATCTTCATCAAGTAGCCTTTTGAGATCGGTGCAGAGCTGTCTTAGTGCAGAATTTCCTAATACATACAGAAATACACCAAAGAACAAGTTTTAGTATCACATATACAACAAGGATACAGGCAGCAATGTGTAACAAGCTCTGTAAGATCCCAGCTATCCAGCCCCCAATTCCCTTAAACCAATTGGCTGGATTGAGAAAGGAGAAGGTGTCTGACCACCAACTGTCCTTATTACAATCATTGTCTTTATCGTATTGATCTCTGAGTCTTTGAATGTCTTTTAACTTTAACTTCATAGTACTGTTAGGATCTATATAATGACAGCAAGCGGGTCCAGTGACCTGACACATACCACCTTGTGCTGCTGTTAAGTAGTCCAGCACTATAGTATGTTGATTAGTGACTATAATAAGATGATTTTGGATGCAACAGTAGTATTAAGTATGTCCAATATATCCCAAATTTGATCATCTAGATAGTCTGTGGCCCTAACCAATTTATCCCACATTTGTGTAATCATAGGGTAAATGAAAATAGAACTGACAATTTTATTGGCCACACTCATCTGTACTGTATGTGGTCTCCCTGAAGGGCGGGGTGAATTGTCCGCAGCTCTTTTGTATAATATATGTTTGGGTATAGCCTGTGTATCCAACTGTTTGTTCGGAATAACAAAGGTGGCCGGGGTCAAGCGACCCAGAGTACAAGTACCTCTTAACCCTACTGGCAACCATTTATAAGCATTGTCTCCACATACTCAGAACATGTCATCAGGTAAATCCCTAAGGGCTGAATGTTGCAGTACCAATCTATGAGTTAAGTCTATGAATGCAGATGCATTCTGAAGCATGCACAAAGTTGGAGATTGTCCTAAAGGACTACAATAACCTACATCAGGATTTCCACAAGTGGGGGTTCCTGGTACATATTCAGAGGATTCATTACAAGATATATTGCCAGGAATACTGGCACAGGCTTCGTTAGAACCCTGGGGAAACAAATTAGAAAATTCCCATGACGCATTATGTAACCTTCTTTCTAACAACATTGGTTTGAAGGCATCAGTAGAGTGTGAAGTTACATTGAAACTGACTTGTAAGCCATAGGTTGGAACTTGCCCCAGATTGATTAACCTAGTCTTATTCTTAGGGACCCAAGCCTCTCCTTTGTAGGCCAAATATTGAAGTTGTGTATTACTTCCTGAAAGGTTATCTTGCCACCAGGGGTATCCCACCCATCCCACAATAGGTATACAGCAGTTAAATTCCATAACTTAGCATTATCTGTGGCATTATTAGCGAGTGTGTCAGAGCAGTCAGTCCAAGCAAATAACTCCTCGGGTGGAACAGGGATAGCCAAAAAGGGGATGCTTGTGGCTGACACTGGTGAATACGTGCAAATCCAACAGTCTGCCAGAGACTGGGAATTGTCCAACAAATCTCTCAGTAATTTTTCATGATGTTGTATAAACTTATTATTCAAGGACGTTGGGGAATTTAGGCTGTCCCATGCGGTTACCAATAGTAATATGGAAAATGCGAAAGACCAAAACATTATGCCCCCTTATTTGCTATTGGCTTGTTTAACCAGCTTGCAATGCGATGCGTGAATCCAAGTCGGTCTTCCTTCTAGTTTCATTGATGTAGGGGTGATGAGGAGGACTTGAAAGGGACCGTCATACAAAGGTTCCAAATCACCAGGCTTCAGGTTATGACAGGTGTCGGTTTCTGCTGAATCTGGAAGGGAAGAAGAAAGTAGAGCATAGGTGTTAGCAAGATTTTTACTAAGCTGAATAACATACTGAACAGCACGGTCAGTTTCTTCTGGTAACTGCTGAGGCTGGAAGTTTGCAACTGGGGGCCTAGTACCAAACAATATCTCATATGGGGACAGGCCATGTTTTGCAATAGGGGTAGTATGAATGTGGTATAGTACAATGGGTAGGAGCTCTGGCCATGGAGCCGTAGTCTCCTGCATCATTTTGGTCAATTGTCCCTTCAATGTGCCGTTCAGCCTCTCAACTTTCCCACTGGATTGTGGGTGGTACGGAGTATGGAGGGCTACAGTGGATCCAAGCATTGTCAGAACTTCCTGGTACACATGAGAAGAAAAGGCCGGACCTTGATCACTTTCAACAACTTCTGGAACCCCATATCTGCATATGACTTCCATCACCAGTTTCTTCGCTGTGGTTTTTGCAGTCATGTTGGTAACTGGAAATGCTTCCGGCCAACTGGAGAACATGTCAACAACAACCAAACAGTATTCATACCTTCCAGACTTAGGCAACATGATGTGGTCCACCTGGAGCCTTTGGAAAGGATAGTCGGGCTTAGCAAGATGCTTCGGGGGTACACGTTGAAGTTGACCGGGATTACAAGTCTGACAGATATTGCAGGCACGGTTGAGCGCTGTCAAAACTGGAAATTCCCGGGGCCCAGTAGAATTTTTGCACCAGTGCGAGGGCCTGATTCTTTCCTCGATGTGTAGGTCCATGTGCCCATGTGGCAATAGCAGGGTACATCCGCTTAGGGAGACACACGAGTTGGTCCTTTTTCCAGAGACCATTATCCATACGTGCCCCATCAGTCTTCCATTGCTTCACCTCTTCCTTTGGAGACATTCTCTGCATCGTCATTAAGCGGTCTCGAGGGGTCCGACAGAAAACTTCAGTCTGTTGTAGATCATCAGGTTCTTGTAAGGTCAATGCTTCTTGTAACTGTTTACGCTGAGAGCGTGTGGTCACCATAGTTGGTATGGTTGGTTCAACGGGTACAAGAGCTGCGGCTTTTGCTTGCATATCCGCAAATGTGTTGCCAACAGTCTGTGGACTGTTCCTAGGACCGTGCGCCCTAACTTTGATAATGGCCACCTGAGTAGGTAATTTGATTGAGTCCATGAGGGTTTTAACTGCTTCAGCATTTTTCACTGGGGTTCCGGCAGAAGTAATAAACCCTCGATTGGCCCATAGAGCCCCAAAATCGTGAGCAATACCAAATGCATACCGTGAGTCCGTGTATATATTAGCCCGTCTGTTCTTGTCCAAAGTACATGCAGTAGACAGAGCCTGGAGTTCTGCTTCTTGTGCTGACTGTGAGGGCGGGAGCGCAACTGCGTGCACTACAGTGTCCTCTGTGGTAACAGCATATCCCGTGTGGAATCTACCAAACTCATCAGCATATCTTGAACCATCCGTGAATAACACCAGATCAGGATTTGGGAGTGGATTCTCACTGACATTTGACGGAGTAGCTGTTTCTTCAGTCAAAAGTTGGGAACAATCATGTTGGAGAAAATCCTCATCACTGCCATCTTTCTTGGGGATTGGCAGTAAAGTAGCGGGGTTGATTGTTGTACAGCGATGCAACTTGACATAATCAGGCAAAAGGAGTGAACACTGCAGCCGTAAGTGTCGTTGCACAGTCAAATGTCTTGGTTGCTGCAGTGTCAGTATTGCTGCAATATCATGCGGGGCAAAAATGTGCGTTTCATGTCCAAGAATTATGTCTGCAGTCTTGTCAAGCAACGAGTGAGTGGTGTGAACTGCCCTCACGCAACTTGGTGATGCTCGGGCCACTGGGTTGAGGCGGGCCGAATAATAGCCCACTGGTCGTTGCCTATTGCCATGTGATTGTGTAAGTACCCCTGCTGCGTGTCCATTCTCAGACACATACAAATGGAACAGTCGCGTATAGTCCAGGATGCCCAAGGCAGGGGCGGAAGCAATAAGCCGCTTTAACTCAAAGAAGGCATGATAAAGGCTTTCCATGCAAACCGGTGATCTTTCCTTGTAGCTCATTATGCCGTCTTTCAAGGCACTGTAAAGAGGTTGCATTATGCTTGATGCATCCAGTATCCACTGACAACAGTAGGTACATAGTCCAAGAAAACGCTGGAGTTCAGTTTCATGGGAAAGGAAGGGAGCTGACAGCTATTTTTCAGTGCTGCCAGATGCTTGAGGAGGCTAACAGTGGCAAAAATGGCTTCCTGCTCCGTCCGTGCACACAACAAAAGATCATCCACATACTGAAGCAGCGTGATCTGGGGGTGATCTAACTGCCAGGGCAAGAGACACTCGCTCATGTTTTTTGCAAACTGGTTGGGACTGTTTTGGGCCCCTTGTGGCGTAACCGTCCATGTTAACTGTCGTTCCTGATAAGTGAATGCAAACAGAAACTGGCAGTCTGGGTGTAATGGAATGCTAAAGAAGGCGTTGGTAAGATCGATGACTGTAAACCAAGCAGCATCCTGTAGTATTTGGGACAAAAGAGTATGTGGATTAGGTACCACTGGAGTTTCCAGGACAGTAGCTGCATTAACTGCCCATAGATCTTGTACCAGCCGGTACACAGAGGGCTGGTCAGCTGGTTTTTCTTAACGGGAAACAAGGGCGTATTACACGGAGAAACACAGGGTACCAGAGCACCGTTATCAAGTAACATTTGTATTTGTTCCTGGAGGCCCCGCTCCTGATCATGTTTCAAAGGATATTAATGGACTTTGGGAAAAGGGGCGCCAGGTTTGAGAAACACTTTTACTGGTTCTACAGGCATTTTCCCTATATCATTTGGCCCTTTTGACCAAAGTTTAGATGGTATCTCTGAGAGATATGGGGTGAGGCGTTGATCCTCAGGCAATATTGGGGTGGATCTGGGCCTATCAGGGCCATCATGACTGTGGGAAGGGCATGCAAAATACAGATTTGCTCACTGTCTTCATCTGCATAGGGATTATGTAAAGTAAGAACCATCCGACCGTCATCTTGGAATTGTATTCTGGAGCGGAACTGTGATAATAAATCGGCCCCTAATAAATTTACTGGACATGTGGGAGAAATCACAAACTGGGCAGTAACTTCGGGGAAGGGTCCTACAGGGATGGGTTTTGTAAGAGTATGTTTATTGGGTCTGCCATCTACTCCAATTAGAACACGCTCTTGATCTGAGAATTGAATAGGGATATCCGTAGGTACATCTGATGATTTGATTATAGAATTGGCCACCCCAGTGTCTACCATGAACCTAACAAGAGTGTCCCCTACAGGGAGCGTGACGGATGAGCATGCCCCAGGTTTGGTGGAGGACATTGTGATAGCAGACTCTGGTTGGCCACCCCTTCAGTATGGACGATTATCAGGATTTTGGGGCTGTCCGTAACTGAGGTACCCTCTAGAGTTCCCAGTATTTAGGTTACGATTGGAAAAGGAAACTTGAGGGTAGCATCTGTCAGCGGGAGTGTGACAGTCTCTCTGAAAGTGACCCAGTCAGCCACATCGCCAGCATTGTAAACGAGAATTGGCACGGCGGATCTGGGGAGTAAAGTTCCCAGTCATAGGATCAAGAGAGTAGGGAGCTGAAGTCTGAGAGGGTCCAGAGTTTGTTGTGTGGGCCATTGATAAGGTACGAGTTGTGTGCTCGCTGCTGCGGTGGGGGTTGGAGGCTGCTGTGGGAGCTGAAGGGCACACTGATAAGGGACAATCTGTGTGCTGGCAGCTGGGGGGGCTGTTATTGGAGGACCTGGAGCTGCTACAGCTGCAGCTGCTGGCTTGTTCTTTGCTTTTCCTCCTGATTCAGAACGGGTTAAATTGTTTTGAAAACTTTTTATTACTTTCAATTCATCATCCGGAGTGGAATTCTCGACGTCAGGTCTAACTGACATTATTGCCTCTTGCAATTCGGATATGAGACTGGACATCAAAGCCGCCACAAAAAGGTGTGTATGGGCTTTATTATACAATGAAAATCCCAGATCTCTAAATACTACCATGAGACACCCATAGAACTTCTCGGCAGTCTCCCCCTTGTCCTGTGTGACATCTGTGAGAGAAGTAGCTTTGTCTGCCAGTCTATCTTGTGCCCAAACTTTTAGCATTGCAGAAATCAACACCACTCTCATAGGTTCCCCCATCCAGGTTCACATTATACATTATGCCACCCTCAATAATTGGAAAATACCCCTCCCCAGCTTTTACTCGAAGTATGTGTAATAGATCTCTTCAGGGAGTGGAATAAATCTCTCAATTTGATGCCATTTGCCTGTAGAAAGCCATGGGGGAAGTCTCTGGATTGGGTAATTGATTGCAAAGAGTGTCTATTTGTGATGGGGTGAAGGGAGTATACTCATAACCACTAGCAATATTAGACATAGCGGGGACTGAGGCTAACGGTAGATGATAATAGGTACCGTCAGCATTCAACAAAGGAAAAATGGGGGCTGTTATTCCCGGTCTCCTTGTACCACAATTATAACAGACCTCTCCACTGAGGATTAGTAACTCCGCATACAGCACAGGTCCACCCAGCAGGATCATAGGGTGGGGGCGTACAGAGTTTTGGTAGTCCAGGATATATCGGTGCCTTAGGGTTAAGGGGCACAGAGCTTACAGTCGGGAGGAGAGGCTTGATTTCCTGGGGAGGGACCTTATCATCTAGCAGGGAAACTTCTTGTTTCAAATCATTCTTAACTATTTGTCTGCCTGACACATTAGTCTCGATCTCGTTTTCTTCTTTAATCACATTCTCAATTCCTTCTTGTACCACAAAACTACAAGTCTTTTTCACAGTGGTAGACAATTTTCCATTTTCAACATAGCAGTAAAAACAATCAGAATTCACTTGCTCTTCAATTTCCACATAACCTTCATTATACAATTCATGTGCCAAGCCACGGAATTCTTCAGCGTCTTTAAGTATTCCACCATCAGTCAACCTCCCTTTATTCTTTTTAACTCCTTCGTCCCATAGCGTAGGCTGTAGCCTCCCGCCCTTTGGAAATCCCAGAATCAAAAATATTTTTTCTGCATTCCTGACAGATTTCTTTCCTCGTCTTTGAGTCATAAGACTAACAGTATCCGATCCTTCACACAATTCCAAACTTTTATTTTTCTTCCACGGAAACATAATTCTCTCCTTTAGAGCTAAATATCCTTACTTCAGTTGTGCACAATACTGGAGCGGCCGTCTCAGTTTGTTCCACCAGGTCAACCCCCTCTGGGAAGCCCAAAATTCGCGGTACTCAGTGAAAGGAGGAGGGCATCTCAGACTATCCCTCCGGACACCTCTGGTTATATATATATCTATATATACCTGAGTTACGTATCCTACTCAGTCTTCGATCACTTCACCACGCCTGACTCTAATAGTGAATTCAGGACTTCAGGATATTTTGACTATAAAGAGAGTCACAATCACTGGTCAATCTGGGGTGTCCGTCCCTTATGAGGTACGGTTTGAGCACTGGGCCCCCAACGGGACTGCTATATGATTCCACCCATGAATCACCCCACCACGGGGACAAACCTCAGATCCTCTTTGCAGCAACAAGCACAGGAAAACCACACCAAAACGGTTAGTCTGAACAGTATGACTGCCAACTTACCGTGGTTGTCGTGGGGGATGATCAGTCCCAATTTTACAGCACCTGTGTTCGGTCCGAGGGTCCTTTCTCTTGTTGTCCTCCGGGGGCAGAGGCGTCCCTGTTCGGGGGCCGCACGTTGGGCGCCAAAACTGTTGAGGTAGGGCTAAATTAACCCTTCACGGTTGATCCAGTGATTTCCAAATTAGTTCACAAGATGTTGCTAGCAACTGAGAATGACCACACGGAGATGTGTCTCTGTATGGGAGGATCAAAGCAGACCACTAACCCCGTTTATTGAATCTCACATTACATAGCATCCTGCTTAATTATGCAAAGTATACAGCTACCAATAGAATCGTAATACATTTAAGCCAATAGTATTGCAAGAAAATCGGATTATGTCCCTAGCTGCGTGACGTAGAATATAGAACAATAGCACATTCTTTTAGGGTCTTATCTCATATCTCATATTTTGTACAAGCTGGAACAGTCTGGTTTCATAACAGCCGTGAACTTTCATCTAGTTAAGTTACAAAATTTAACTCGTAAACAACAAAATGGCGTCGCAAGCACAAAAATGCATGCCGGAGAACAAGATGTCCCGTACATCTGAATACTGTACTTCACATTGGAAGCATACCACAATGGAGCTGAACACTTCGAATGGAAAAAGTTGGAGGCCTTGCTCCGAGAGAGATTGTACTGGGCTGGTATGAGGAAAGCCATTGAAAATTGGTGCCGGGAGTGTGGACAATGCAACCTGCGCAGGAAGGACTGTAACAGCCAGCGAGCTCCATTGCAGCCAATAATAACCAAACAGCCACTTGAGTTGGTCACCCTGGACCATATGAAGCTGCTTCCAAGCCGTTCAGGCTACGTTTATGCTCTTACCATCATTGACCACTACTCGAGATGCCTGGTAGTCGTGCCTGTCAAGGATCAAACAACCAGGACAGCAGCCAGAGCATTCCAACAGCACTTTTGTCAACCACACGGATATCCCAAACGAGTGCTTATAGATCAAGGTCCAGCCTTTGAGGCAGAAGTGTTCCAGGAATTCTGTAACTTGTATGGTTGCAAGAAGATCAGGACAATACCGTACCATCCACAGACCAATGGCATGTGTGAAAAGATGAATCAAGTGGTGATCGATCTACTGAAGACCTTGCCTTTGGAAGAGAGGAATCTGTGGCCAGAGAAGTTGCCAGATTCGGTAGACCTCTACAATCACATTCCTGTGAATTCCACCAACTGCACTCCAGCCTACCTAATGAGAGCGAGGCCTGGCAAGTTGCCTATTGATTTGGATATGGGAGTCCTTACACCTGAGGTTACATCACCAGATGCTGACTGGGATACAGAGCGGCAGCAACAGTACCGTAGAGTACAAGAGTGCGTAGAAAAGAGTCTAGCTTAGGCGAGACAAAAACAAGAGAAGAACTACAATCAACATGCACCTGCAGTTCCCTTGTCACCAGGAGAACAAGTCCTAAAGAGGAAAAGGAGGAGGCATAAATTGGATGACCAATGGGAAGCTGAACCTTACACCATCCTACCATCAAACTTTGACAACACCAAAGTGTGCCTTATCAGTAAGGATGGAGGAGAAACCTCATCAGCAGTATCGAGGGATCATCTGGAACTGTGCCATGACCAGCTAAAGCACAGAATGGAAGAGCAAAACAACCTTCAACCCATAGAAGAAGTAAACAGGTAAAAGACATAATATATGTGGGGGCCAAAAGTAACTGGCCCAATAGATTAAAAAATCAATTGAACATAATATATTCCCACATATATATTAATATAGATATAGGACTAAGCATGAAAACTGCAAAATAATAAGCTAGCACCAATGAAAAAAGCAGTCAGAAATTCATAAAATGTAACATTTTTATTGAAAATACATATACAAAAGGACACAACAGTACATGGAATGGGGGGGGATATCAAAATAGACGTGCACAGTGGTACAAAGGATCAAGCACACCGCGTCTATAGTCCCAGGATTAATCATGGAATGTGCAGAATAATCAATGTATGTCCCTGATAAAGGGTTAAGGCAACTCATCATAGATACACCAATACATAGGCTACAAGCTCAACTATTACTACTGCCCATAACTGAATTGTCATAATTCCCTAACAAGGCATAAAGAAGATAAATGCAGAGCAAATGCTCAAGACAAGCACCATGTCAGCACAATCAAGTGCTCAAAATAAGATCTATCCCACCGCTACTGCAGCATTGAATCTATTGTTGTGATGCTTATTTTGAGCACTTGCTTTGCATTAGCTCTTCCACCATGGGTTTAGGTAACTGATGCTGCTTTAGCATTGACGCGGTGTGCTTTATCCTTTGTACCACTGTGCACGTCTGTTTTGATATCCCCCCCATTCCATGTACTGTAGTGTCCTTTTGTATATGTATTTTCAATAAAAATGTTACATTTTATGGATTTCTGACCGCTTTTTTCATTGGTGCTAACCCATAGAAGAAGAAAAGGTCAGCACTGTACTCGGAGAATTCCCTGCAAATTGGACTAGAGCAAATCAAGCCATAGTGGTGCCAGTTTTGACCTTTCCCCAACTGGTAGTACAAGAAGTGACTCAAGACCACTCTGAAAACCAGCAAGTACAAGCAGCGGATGCGACACCAGCAGTGGAACAAGAGAATTCTCACCCTGCCAGTGGTGAATCTGTCATGCCCACAGTGAGTAGTAGTGGTCCTAGGAAATCTAGTATCCCTGTGCTATGCAGAACCAACAGTAATGTAGCCAGTACAACACACACTACACCAGTAGTAGTTAATACTAAGGCATCCAGTAAGGTAAGGTTCCGCATAAGATAAGTTTTGTAATTGTTAATCTGTAAATATGCAACGTTTCAAGATTATGTGCCTACAGAGACTCTAAGAACTTTTGAACAATCACAGTTTGTTTTGATGGATAATTGGACCACAGGACTATGTGTGGTCAAAACTATCTTGTACATAGTTACCAACTGCTCAGGAAATGGACCATGGACCTTGACGCTTGGACTAATCATCATCAGGACTGTTATGAGTTCATCTTCTCCGTCACCTCTGATGTCTGATGAACTCCCTCTGCTGGTGAAAGGAGGTAGTGAAATTGATCTGGATGGGAAGAACCTGTCATCTGAACAGGTGGAGTGTGATTGGACATCCGGAATTTCTGAGTGGATATAAGGCAGCCGACGCCCTGCAGGGTTGCTGGTGATCCTTTCTGCTCTGAGCTCTGGCATCCAGTTTAGTTCCTGTCTACTAAAAGCTAAGTTTTTGCTCTGCTATTTTTCCATGATATTTTGTCTGTTTACTTAGTGTTTGTGTTCAGCCTGCCCTGGTTGGGACGGGCTGAACTCCATTTTTGTCTCTGATCAGTTGATCTCTTTGCTCTGTCTTCAGAATATACCTAAGTGCTGATATAGTGATTTTGAAGTCTAGTGACTTCAGGGCCTTTTCTATCAGACGTGTTGGACGTTATTTTTGGCAGGGTTTTTTGCGTGATTGCAGCCAGCATCTTTTCTGTCCTTTCCTATCTAGTTACTTGGGCCCCATCACTTGCTCAGCCTGTCTTTCTGTCTGTGTTTGTGTTTTCATCTGTTTTTCACCGACAATACATGTTGGGGGCTGTCTATTGCTTTGGGGTGTGCTCTGGGGCAGTTTAGATTTCCCCTTTCTTTCTTTAGGTTTATTTAGCTCTCCGGCTATGACGAGGGGTCTAGGGCACCCCCCACGGCTACTGTTAGTTGTGGTGAATAGGATCAGGGGTCTGCAATCCGCTAGCTACCAACCTCTCCGGTTTTCTGGACTTAGCTTGTGTTTTTGTTTTTTCCTCCTCCAGTGACTCATTCATAACAGAATCACCAGCCATACCGCAGATTCTAGGGTAATCAATAGCAGGAAAAAATTGTAAAAAAAAAAATAATGTGTCAGAATTTTTTTCTTTGTGTATATTTTTTCCTCTATTTCTCTGAGGCCATAGGGGGAATTTTTTCTCAATGGAGATTAAGCAATTGTCTGATCGTGTGGAGCAGCTCGCTGCTGAAGTGCGGGGAATTTCCGCCTATCTTGCTCATTCACATGCTGCTGAACCAAAGATCCCTACTCCTGATGTGTTTTTTGGTGATCGGTCTAAATTTTTGAATTTTAAGAATAATTGTAAATTATTTTTTGCCTTGAAGCCTAACTCATCAGGGAGCTCCGCGCAGCAGGTTAAAATTGTCATCTCTTTGCTGCGCGGCGATTCCCAGGATTGGGCGTTTTCTTTAAAGCCTGATGATCCTATTCTAACTAATGTGAACGCATTCTTTCAAGCCTTGGGGTTGTTGTATGATGAGCCTAATGCTATTGATCAGGCTGAAAAGGCCCTGTTGGCATTGAGCCAGGGTCAGGATTCTGCAGAGTTGTACTGTCAGAAATTCCAAAAGTGGGCAGTCCTTACTACCTGGAATGATGGTGCCTTGGCAGCTCTCTTTCGGAAGGGTTTGTCAGAAACCGTAAAAGATACTATGGTGGGATTTCCTGTTCCCTCTGGTCTTGACGATTCTATGTCATTAGCCATTCAGGTTGATCGGAGTTTGCGTGAACGCAAAACTGCACGAGAGGTGTTGCCACCTGTTGAACAAATGTCTGAACCTATGCAATGTGATAGAGTTTTGTCTAGGGCGCAAAGTCAGGAGTTCAGAAGGCGTAATAAGCTGTGCTTTTTTTGTGGAGATGCCTCTCATATTATTTCTGTCTGCCCTAAACGAGAGAAACGTTTTGCACACACATTTGCTGTGGGTGGTGTTCAACCTAAGTTACTTCTGGCAATTACTCTGATCTGCTCCCTGTCCACATTTTCCTCTAAGGCTTTTGTGTATTCGGGAGCAGCTCTGAACCTGATGGACTTGGATTTTGCTAAACGTTGTGGGTTTCCTATGACACCTCTGCGGATGCCTATCCCTTTGAGGGGTATTGATGCTACTCCTTTGGCGAAGAATAAACCTCAGTTTTGGACCCAGGTGGTAATGCGGGTCGCCCCAGACCATCAAGAAAATTGCAGATTTTTTGTTTTGCATAATTTGCATGATACCATTGTTCTGGGGTTTCCTTGGTTGCAAATCCATAATCCAGTTTTGGATTGGAAATCTTTGTCTGTGGTGAGTTGGGGTTGTCGGTGTGCCCTTAGTGACGCTCCTGTTTTCTCCACCTCTCCCCAGTCGCATGATGTTCCTGACTATTTGGCTGATTTTTATGATGTATTTAGTGAGAATGAGTCTGCGTCTTTGCCTCCTCATAGGAGTTATGACTGTGCAATTGAGCTGAGCCCTGGGTGTAAATTTCCCAAGGGTCGACTTTTCAATTCTGTACCCGAGCACGAGGCTATGCGATCCTATATTAAGGAGTCATTGGAGAAGGGTCATATTAGACCATCCTCTTCACCCTTAGGTGCTGGGTTTTTTATCGTGGCCAAGAAAGATGGTTCATTAAGGCCTTGTATTGACTATCGTTCCCTCAACAAAATTACTGTTAAATATCAGTATCCGTTACCCCTGATTTCTGATCTATTCTCCAGAATTAAAGGTGCTTGCTGGTTTACCAAGCTTGACCTCAGGGGGGCGTATAATCTTATTCACATTAAGCATGGGGATGAATGGAAGATGGCGTTTAATACTCCAGAGGGACATTTTGAGTACCTGGTGATGCCTTTTGGGCTCACTAATGCCCCTTCTGTCTTCCAGTGCTTCATGAATGATATTTTCCGAGACTTTGCGGATAAATTTTTGATCATCTATCTGGATGATATTTTGATCTTTTCCAGGGATTGGGACTCTCATGTGGAACATGTTCGGACTGTGTTCCGGATTTTGAGGGAGAATTCCCTGTATGTCAAGGGATCGAAATGCCTTTTTGGGGTACAGAGGATTTCATATTTGGGATTTATTTTGTCTCCGTCAACTATTGAAATGGACCCGGCCAAGGTACAGGCCATTTATGATTGGGTTCAGCCCACTTCTTTGAAGGCCCTCCAGAAGTTTTTGGGTTTTGCTAATTTTTATCGTAAATTTATAGCTAATTTTTCTGGTATTGCCAAACCATTGACTGATTTGACTAAGAAGGGTGCTGATGTCCTGAATTGGTCTCCGGAGGCTGTTTCTTCCTTTCAGGAGCTGAAGTGAAGGTTCACTTCTGCTCCGGTCTTGCGGCAACCTGATGGCTCACTCCCGTTTCAGGTAGAGGTGGACGCTTCTGAGATTGGTGCAGGAGCTGCTTTGTCCCAAAAAGATCCTGTAACATCTAAAATGAATCCCTGTGCTTTCTTTTCCCGAAAGTTCTCCCCATCCGAATGTAACTATGATGTGGGGAATCGGGAACGGTTAGCCATGAAATGGGCATTTGAGGAGTGGAGACATTGGTTGGAGGGAGCTAAACATCAAGTCGTGGTCCTTACTGACCACAAGAATTTGATTTACCTGGAGTCGGCCAAACGCTTGAATCCTAGACAGGCTACGTGGGCCTTGTTTTTCACACGTTTTGATTTTGTGGTCTCTTTTCATCCGGGCACTAAGAATGTCAAGGCACATGCCCTCTCTAGGAGTTTTTTGCTGATTCTCCTATTGTGACCAAGCCTGCTACCATCTTAGGTGAGGGGGTAGTTCTTTCTGCCATCTCGCCCGATTTGAGACGTGCTCTGGAAGAGTTTCAGGAGGACAAACCTGAGCGTTGTCCCATTGTAAAATTGTATGTTCCTGACCAGTGGAGGAAGAGAGTAATGTCTGAAGTTCATTGCTCCGCATTGGCTGGTCATCCAGGTATTTTTGGTACTAGAGATTTGGTGAGTCGGTCTTTTTGGTGACCCACCTTGTCTCGTGATGTCAGGAATTTTGTGCAGTCCTGTGGGACTTGCTCCCGGTCTAAACCTTGTTCTCGCTCTAGTGGGTTGTTGATGCCTTTGCCGGTGCCCAGGAGGCCATGGACCCATATTTCAATGGATTTTATCTCTGCTATGCCTGTCTCTCAGAGAATGACTGTTATTTGGGTGATTTGTGATAGATTCTCTAAGATGGTCCATCTTGTACCACTCCCTAAGTTGCCATCTTCCTCAGAGTTGGTGCCCTTGTTTTTGCAACAGGTGGTTCGCTTGCACGGGATTCCTGAGAACATTGTATCTGACAGAGGAGTTCAGTTTGTTTCTAGATTTTGGAGGACTTTCTGTTCCAAGCTGGGAATTCAGTTGTCCTTCTCCTCTGCATTTCACCCTCAGACCAATGGGCAGACGGAGAGAACAAACCAGACTTTGGAGTCGTATTTGAGATGTTTTATTTCTGCTGATCAGGATGATTGGGTTTCATTTTTGCCCTTGGCCGAATTTGCTTTAAATAATAGAGCTAGTTCTGCCACTTTGATGTCACCTTTTTTTTGTAACTTTGGGTTTCATCCTCGATTCTCTTCAGGGCAGGTGGAGTCTTCTGCCTGCCCAGGTGTTGACACTGTGGTGGAGAGAATGCACCAGATCTGGGACCAAGTGGTGGATAAGTTTTCTCTCTCCCAGGAAAAGGCCCAGCGGTTTTCCAACCGGCATAGGACCATTGGTCCCCGGTTTAAGGTGGGTGATATGGTTTGGTTGTCATCAAAGAATATCTCTATGAAGGTGGCTTCTCCAAAGTTTAAACCTAGATTTATTGGACCTTACAAGATTTTGGAGATTCTTAATCCAGTCTCGTTTCGATTGGCTCTTCCTATTACATTCAAGATCCATAACGTGTTTCATAAGTCTCTGTTAAAGAGGTTTGTTGAGCCAGTAGTTCCTATTGGTGGCACCTCCTGACCCTGTATTGGTTGAAGGTAATGTGGAATAAGAGGTTGAGAAAATACTGGACTCTCGTCTGGCTAGACGGAGACTCCAGTATTTGGTTAAATGGAAGGGTTATGGCCAGGAGGATAATTCTTGGGTCTCTGCATCTGATATTCATGCCGAAAGATTGGTTCGTGCTTTTCATCGGGCCCATCCTGATCGCCCTGGTGGCGTGGATGAGGGTTCGGTGACCCCTCCTCAAGGGGGAGGTACTGTTATGAGTTCATTTTCTCCTTCACCTCTGATGTCTGATGAACTCCCTCTGCTGGTGAAAGGAGGTAGTGAAATTGATCTGGATGGGAAGAACCTGTCATCTGAACAGGTGGAGTGTGATTGGACATCTGGAATTTCTGAGTGGATATAAGGCAGCCGACGCCCTGCAGGGTTGCTGGTGATCCTTTCTGCTCTGAGCTCTGGCATCCAGTTTAGTTCCTGTCTACTAAAAGCTAAGTTTTTGCTCTGCTGTTTTTCCATGATATTTTGTCTGTTTACTTAGTGTTTGTGTTCAGCCTGCCCTGGTTGGGACGGGCTGAACTCCATTTTTGTCTCTGATCAGTTGATCTCTTTGCTCTGTCTTCAGAATATACCTGAGTGCTGATATAGTGATTTTGAAGTCTAGTGACTTCAGGGCCTTTTCTATCAGACATGTTGGACATTATTTTTGGCAGGGTTTTTTGCGTGATTGCAGCCAGCATCTTTTCTGTCATTTCCTCTCTAGTTAGTTGGGCCCCATCATTTGCTCAGCCTGTCTTTCTGTCTGTGTTTGTGTTTTCATCTGTTTTTCACCGACAATACATGTTGGGGGCTGTCTATTGCTTTGGGGTCTGCTCTGGGGCAGTTTAGATTTCCCCTTTCTTTCTTTAGGCTTATTTAGCTCTCCAGCTGTGACGAGGGGTCTAGGGCACCGTAGGAACCCCCCATGGCTACTGTTAGTTGTGGTGAATAGGATCAGGGGTCTGCAATCCACTAGCTACCAACCTCTCCGGTTTTCTGGACTTAGCTTGTGTTTTTGTTTTTTCCTCCTCCGGTGACTCATTCATAACACAGGACTATTATTGAGCTTTGGTTTTTGTAATTTTTCATTTTTGAAATCTTGTTACTGTTACAATTGTTAATTTGTTTATATGTTTACATGTTTTTCTCTTCAGTCCGGGAGTACTGAATTGCACTAGGGGGGAATGTGGCGCCCCCAGGAGTATGGTCGCCACAGTGGCATTACCTTCCTCCTAGGGAGTGTGATGTCATGCTTGGAAGCAATAAAGGATCTCTCTGGCAGTTAACCACAACACACAACACAGCTCCCACTCCAGGCCAGCAGGGGGAGCTCTGAACCCAAAACTGGGGGAAGAGCTGCTCTCTGGGGGCCAGGAAGGGGAAATTAGGAGTTCGTGTGAGGAGGGCAACATGTGTGGACATGAGGAGAAGAGCTGGGAGGTGGAGCAGAGAGTTCAGGCTCATTCCCAGCTATAGCGCATGATCTGGAGCCCGGTCTCCAAGGCTGTATGGACACTGATGGTCCTGCAGCAGAAACCGGTGGAATAGGAAGCTGTAAATGCTCTATTCCCACATAAGAGTCAGAGGCACAACAGCGACGTGTGAGCCAGAAGAGGAAGGCTACATCTGTCTGCCATACGAGGGAGTTCTAGAGAGAATAAGCAAGTGGAACTTCAGTGTAACACAGTACTGCAAGTACTTAAAACTAAGTGCTAGGAAGGAGACTACACAACCCATCTGCCTAGAGAGACTCCTAAGTTGCTTCCAGGCTAGCCAGCTCCTGTGCCATCTGTAATCTGGACCCTGGACTGCATTTGCCAAGCAAAGTAAAGGTAAAGAAACTGCACCCTGTTGTGTCCTTGCCTTCTTTCTGCAAACCCTCCAGCACTGCTACATCTCTGTGTCAAGCACTGCACCCTCTTCCTCAACACCTATCCTCACTGCCCTGGGATTACTGCCCTACCTGTGGAGGGCCACAACATCATAGCTGCACCACACCATCTGTCCCAGGGGATCTGTCCGCAGCGTCGGCTTAAGATCTTCATTGCCAAACACCACAGGTGGCGTCACGAATCATTCACTCATAAACTTTATTCCATCACTTCATCCCTTTTATATGGGCGTCCAGGGCCATGGACCGGGTCACCGCTGCTGTGACATTCCCCTCTGAGAGACCGGCCCGGTACTGAGTACCCCACAGCCCTGGGAGGGCGACCCAATTGCATGGCAGCCTATGAGGACTGGAGTTCAGGCATAGCTAGGGTATCAGTACAGGGGTGACCAAACACATTTGCACAGGCCTCAACACCAGGTTACATCACTAGACAACAATGCTGTTGGGTCACCTGCCAGGGGCCGTGGGGTACTCGGTACCGGGCTGGTATCTCAGAGGGAAGTGTCACAGTAGCGGTGACCTGGTCCGTGGCCCTGGGCGTGCATGTAAAAGGGGGTAGAATGATGGGGATAAAGTCATTGAGATGATTCGTGACGCCACCTGTGGTTTCTGGTCAGTTTGACCAGCGCTGCAGGGTTGCTTCTCTGGGACAGATGGTGTGGTGCAGCAATGATGTTGTAGCCCTCCACAGGTAGAGCTGTAGTCCCAGGACAGAGTAGATGAGGTTGGTGTAGATGAGGAGATAGTGAGAAGTAGATGGTGCAGTGTTAGGCACAGAGATGTAGCAGTGCTGAGTGGGTTGGCGCAAGAAGAAGGCAATGAGACAGATGAATGCAGTTCCAGTTCTTTTACTCACGGTCTTGGCACAGACAGGTGCCCACTTCAATGCTGCGGTCTCCAGGTCAGGGGCTCAGCCAACTCCCAGGCAGATGGAATTAAGCCTTACAGCTCTCCCTTTCGTGTGCCTGTTCTGAACATCTCCTCACTAGCGCTTATACTGAAGTACTTGTAGTTGTGTGTTAAACCCAAGTTCCTCCTTTCAGATGTTTCTTCGAACTCTACTTGTACGGCAGACAGCTGTAGCCTGCTTTGGGGACTCCTTGCTCTCAAGTCCCAGCTCACTCACGTTGCTGTTGGGCCCCCAAGTCTTAGGTGGGAATAAAGTGGTGACAACTTCTATTCCTCCGGTGTCTGCTGCTGCAGGACCATCAGTATCCATACAAACTCGTGGACCGGACCCAGGCCATGCGCTTAGAACTTGAGCAAGGGCTTCACTCCGACCCTAGTCCTTAGTTCTCTTCTCTTTACGTTCCGCACTAATCTTTCTTCCTTCTGGAGAATCAGGCTTTCTATTTCTCTTTCCCATGCCAGCAGCTTCAGGTCACTGAAGTCTGCTGCAGCACCTCCTTCACTCCATCCCTCTCAGGGGATCTTGACTCACAGACTGACCTAGTCCTAATATTCTCCCGCTCTCTTGTGCAGTCTAAGCTCCACCCACCTCCCAGCACTCTTTGTGTTCCAAGCAGGGAGCCACCAAAGGTGCTTTGCTACACTACTATGTTGTGTGGGATGCAGGTGTTGGAGGCTGGTCAGGTGTTACCATCTTACCTGGAGAGTGGGATACTACACCTCATGAGGAGGTGCAGTACCTCTGTGGCGAATGAACCCTCAGGGGCGCCATATACCCCCTCCGCTAACCGCAGCACGTCAGCGAGCTGTAAACAAATGAGAAGTAAGATGCTACATAAGGAACTTACAAAATTTTTAAAATGCAATTTAACAAGTAAACAATTTTTAAACTAAACTTCCCAATATGGGAGGTACTGATTCTTAAACATTGCAGAACAAGTTAACAGATTACCTATAATTTAACATTTTCCCTAATTTAAAGTGCTATTGGCAGTAACCGTTACTAAGAAGTTCACTACCAGATCAAGTATTACCATTTTCACTTCAACACCTTTTTCTTTTGTCATTCACATTTTCACATTCTGCTGTTTCTTCTAGACCCATAGGTGACAACCGCTGACTCCTGGTTCGTCACCGGAATTCAAAATTTTTATTCAGTTTCATTTTTTCATTAAACATTGCTACCAACTCAATCCTATCGAAAATCTGTTCTAATGCCATAACTATTCTCTACTGCTATCAACATTTTTATTAAAGGCACATTATAAAATACTTCACAGTAAGACAATTCTTGCACATGCTGGACACCACTCCCAGCCGGGATTTCTTGCAGTGTTCTTGGGGTTGGAGTAGAACTCCAGGTCTGAGGTAGTCCTTATTTGAAGAAGGTTCATGTAAAACCAAGAAAGAGCACCTTAAAAGGCACAAACTATTTACAGGAAAGTTTGTGAATCATTTCAAGTTCATGATCACTGCAGTTCTGATTTCAATGCAACAAATGCCAAAAACTAGGCAAAACTGAAGAAAAGAAAAATCAACAATGAGGGCACAACGGTGCCCATACCCTCCTGGGTAACAGTTCAGTTAGTAATTTGTAAGCATGTTCCTTTACTGGTGGTCTCCTCCTGGGGTGCCGGAAACGGGCCTCTTCAGCGGCTTCCAGGGGAGATTTTCAGGATGTCCACCTCCTGGCGGATTAACAAATTGAAGATGCTCTTCCTGTTGGGCTTTGGGGATGGCTACTTGTGCAGATGGGGTGGCAGCTGGTTTTTCAGCAGTAGCTGCCTGTGAGGGTAGCACAGCAGCTGTTGATGGTCCGGTAGCTGTTCTGGTTTTTGGCCTCTTGCATGGTAAAACAAGGGTGCTGCCACATGATGACTGTGCAAGCACAGGACCATTTCTGTCCATAGGCACCTTGCCTAGCGCCAGGATCATGGACTTCACACCCGGTGTCTGTGTGGCTGGTGTGCAGCTGGTGTCACTGCTGCAATGGAAATGGAGGCTGCGGTGACTATTGGGAC
Organism: Dendrobates tinctorius; assembly: GCF_039654945.1. Lineage (NCBI taxonomy): Eukaryota > Metazoa > Chordata > Amphibia > Anura > Dendrobatidae > Dendrobates > Dendrobates tinctorius. The sequence goes on from NW_027361827.1 coordinate 16,784,187, forward strand.
AGGTGGGGACCCGATGGGGCCTGACAGGGCTTCCTAGGACTTAGGGGCGACGGCAGTACCTTTTTCCTCATAGCCGCTCAGGTCCTCCGCAAGCATCGGCAGCAGGTTGGGTGGAGCATCCTCCGGTGTTGGAGAGGTCAGGTCGGTGGTAGCAGCAGGTGCCAGTGTCGGGCCCGCACAGCCGCATCAGGTCCGGGCAGGAGCACAGCCTCCACAGCGATGTTGGTCCCTGGACCCGAGGATAACATCTCCTGGCAGGCGGCGGCATCCAAAAGCGGTGCCAGGGTGGAGGCAGCAGCAAACGCTGGCGGCGATGTTACGGGTGCCGTGGGGGTAGCAGATGCTGCTTTTGATGAGGCTAGTGCAGCGGTGATGGGTACCTCTTCAGCAGGCCCCTGGGTGCGCTGCCTCCGCTGCTTCAGCAAGTCCTGCCTCAGCTGCTGGCTGTCATTCAGCTGGGCAATCTCTTCCTCCAGCTGCTCAAGGTCCATGGTTTCCAGCGGGCCAGTGCTTGTGACTATTGCGCCGGTGGAGAGGTGTTCTCCTCCGTGATCTCCTGGCCTCCGTCCTCCTTCCATCATGGCTTTCTGGCGTTCCCTCTCCTTCCTGGGCTCCTTTCCTGCCACAGGGCTTTGCTCCTCCTTCCTGGGGCGGCGTCTTCTTCCTCTGCCTCCATACCAAGCCAGTATATGAATCCCTCTGGGGGTGGGCCATGTTGCTGTTGCATAGAAGTTCAGGCAGGGGAGGCCCAGGACAGTTTGCGCTCTTTTTATAGGGCCACCCATGTTGTCATGCCCTTCACCGCGCCAGCGGCCATTTTGAGAGTCCATTTTACAGTCTATCATTTTGGTTGTTTTGCACATTTTCAGCAATTTTAAGTCCAATAAATCTTCGGCACACAGAACCCGGTGGTACTGGGCTTCGTCATCCTGTTCGTGACGTCAAAATGCGTCGCCCGCCAGGGGCCGTGGGGTACTCGGTACAGGGCCGGTATCTCAGAGGGAAGTGTCACAGTAGCGGTGACCTGGTCCGTGGCCCTGGGCGTCCATGTAAAGGGGGTAGAGTGATGGGGATAAAGTCATTGAGATGATTCGTGATGCCACCTGTGGTTTCTGGTCAGTTTGACCAATGCTGCAGGGTTGCTTCTCTGGGACAGATGGTGTGGTGCAGCAATGATGTTGTAGCCCTCTACAGGTAGGGCTGTAGTCCCAGGGCAGAGTAGATGAGATTGGTGTGTGTAGATGAGGAGATAGTGAGGAGAAGTAGATAGTGCAGTGTTAGGCACAGAGATGTAACAGTGCTGAGTGGATTGGCGCAGGAAGAAGGCAATGAGACAGATGAATGCAGTTCCAGTTCTTTTACTCACATTCTTGGCACAGACAGGTGCCCACTTCAATGCTGCGGTCTCCAGATCAGGGGCTCAGCCAACTCCCAGGCAGATGGAATTAACTCTTACAGCTCTCCCTTTCGTGTGCCTGTTCTGAACGTCTCCTCACTAGCGCTTATACTGAAGTACTTGTAGTTGTGTGTTAAACCCAAGTTCCTCCTTTCAGATGTTTCTTCGAACTCTACTTGTACGGCAGACAGCTGTAGCCTGCTTCAGGGACTCCTTGCTATCAAGTCCCGGCTCACTCACGTTGCTGTTGTGCCCCCAAGTCTTAGGTGGGATTAAATTGGTGACAACTTCTATTCCTCTGGTGTCTGCTGCAGGACCATCAGTATCCATACAACCTCAGGGACCGGACCCCGGCCATCCGCTTAGAACTTGAGCAAGGGCGCCACTCCGACCCTAGTCCTTAGTTCTCTTCTTCTCCTTACGTTCCGCACTAATCTTTCTTCCTTCTGGAGAATCAGGCTTTCTATTTCTCTTTCCCATGCCAGCAGCTCCAGGTCACTGAAGTCTGCTGCAGCACCTCCTTCATTTCATCCCTCTCAGGAGATCTTCTCTCACAGACTGACCTAGTCCTAATATTCTCCCGCTCTCTTGTGCAGTCTAAGCTCCACCCACCTCCCAGCACTCTTCGTGTTCCAAGCAGGGAGCCACCAAAGGTGCTTTGCTACACTACTATGTTGTGTGGGATGCAGGTGTTGGAGGCTGGTCAGGTGTTACCATCTTACCTGGAGAGTGGGATACTACACCTCAGGAGGAGGTGCAGTACCTCTGTGGCGACTGAACCCTCAGGGGCGCCTCACCCTCACTGTCACTACATAAAAGATGCAATGTACAAAAGACCAAGACCAGTATTATAAGCACACAGTGACCAGATTGTGGTAAATACCATAAAAACAATAGAAACACAGCAGTATTAGCCAAAAATAAAAGGGAAAAACTTTATTGAACAGAATTCCAAGACATATTAGAAGGAGAGTGTCGGGGAAGCCACATCAGAAGCCTCCAGATGTAGCCAATATTAGTCATTACATTGTGGTAAATGTACGCACCAAGAATTTTATATACAAAAGGGCACAAGATAAACAGCAATGAATGATCAATCTCCAAGAGTATACTTCAGGATGAAATGAATACAAAGTGCAATGAACGCCTACAATAGAACAAACAGATGCAGAACTACTCATTTGGAATATGGCGAGGATGTTTGCTGGGAAAAAAGAGGTATCAACAAGGCAAATGTTTGCTGAAAAAGGTTGTGCATTAACCACAGGAGTGTAGTCACTGGTTCGAAGATGTAGAATAATATATAAAGGCGCAATTATTATCATGAAGGGGACCCCGTGTGCTAGACTGAATAAGAGCTATAAAATAAAAGCAACAATGGTATAAAGTGAAAGGAGGTGAATAAACCTGCGTGCCAGCCAACGAATCACCCCTGACGCGCGTTTAGCTTTCAACTATCTTCGAGGGGGTAAATACCAGTTCTGCAGACCATCAATGGGATTACAGTAGTGTCATCTAAAATGACTCACAAGTGGTGTCCTCTTGTGTTTCCCATCTGACCCAGACCGCCATGTCAACCACTATTCGTCTGAAGAGTACACAACAGAGACACATTTAGGAGGAGTTTGTCTGCCCAAATTGACAGAATAAACTGAACACATAGCCTTGTAGGGGATACAGCCCCCGTAAAAATTACACCTTTTGTCAGGAATGGTATCTCTGTACCTGGGCGGGCCCCTTGCGCTCCTGGGCCTGCTCCGTCTCTCTGGCGAATCACCATTCATTGGCCATGAGGAGTGGTGTGACCTCCAGGGGCAGAGCTTGTGGGGGTGCTCAGTCCAGATGTCGCATTCTAGGAGATACACTCCTAGCATCATTGGAAGACAGGACGCCAGGTCCCCTGGTGTTATCTGCTGCCAGCGGGTGCAGGACGCCATAGCCACTGGGGCAGTCAGGTGGTGGAAGGTTCCTTCCAGTCCTCTCTCCCCTCCTCCGGTGTTTTTGTGGTCTGATGGTGGAGCTTGGGCATTGCCCAAGTATAGTCAGGTGACTGCTGGGAACCAGATTTAAACCTGCCATTTCCTCCTTTTGTTGCTGATAATTCTCAGTTTTGATGGGTGGTTAAGGTCAGTGTTTCTGTGCTTCTGAGGAGGTTCATGCTTTGGAACCTGTGCTTGGTTTATCATTGTTCACCTTTGTCCCTGCAGTTACACTGCATTTTTTGGTCCTGGTGTGTTTGCCCTGTCTGCTGATTGTGTGTCCGGTCACCAGTCACCGTGCTGCTCGCCACCTAAGAAGGGCTCTGCTAAAGTTCCCCCTTGCCAGGACGGGGAGGTGGGTGAAGAGTATAACTGGCAATCAGTGGTGCGCGGCAGTGCGACGGCTAGTGCCAAGTGTGACCGACACACTGCTGTTACTGGCTAGCAGTGGGTGGTCAGTTCATCATCACCCAGCATAACACTTTTATTCTTAGGGTACTTAGGGTATGTGCACACGGTGCGGATTCTGCTGCGGTTCCGCAGCGTTTCTGCACCTGCGGGTCCGCAGCAGATTCTGCTGCGTTGTACAGTACCTTTATTTCCTATGGAAATAAAAAAAAAAAGCACATGCTGCGGATTTTTCCGCGCGGTTTTGCTGCGGTTTACAATCCGCAGCATGTCAATTGTTTGGTGCAGAAACGCTGCAGTTTTACACCTCATCCATTATGAGGTGTAAAACCGCAGGGCAAAACCGCAGATAAACCGCAGGACTTTTGTCCTGCGGATTTACCTGCGGTTTTCTCTACAAAATCCGCACACCCAAAATACTACGTGTGCACATAGCCTCAAAGTCACTGCCTCCACTCTGCAAAAACTGAAAATTAATAAAATATGCTAATAAATATGCTAGTACACTCTTGGCTGGTCAAGATGCTCAGTATACCGTTCCCCCCATTGGTTTTGTCTGTCCACATCTCCTTCATTAATGATTGACAACGATTTCTAGACAGTGATTTCTCCAGGCAAGCAAAGTGGGGACATACAAAGCAAGAAGGCAGAATGGTGCATCAGGCCTTTTGGTCACAACAAGGGGGCACCAAGCATCCTAATTAGCATTGTCATGTCCCATGATTTAGAATCATACAGACAGCACTGCATTTAATTATATTGTTGTTTTTTATTGCTGTGTATATAGATCTGTCCCTTTTAGAGGTTGTGTCCTCCCCCCTCGCATGTGACTCTCTGTAACCCCTCCCTTCTTCTCCATCTTTGAGTCTATCTCCATCTTGGAGACACACGTTTATATAGCTCTGTACAAGGAAAGTCTCTTTTTACCTACTGTAACTGTGCATTATGCAAAGATTCAGCTGAGATTAAATCTTCTACTGGACCCTTCAAACGTGCTCTTTTCCAGTCGAGTTTAAGCTATCTGCGGACATCACTAAACGTGAGTAATGGTAAACAGATGCCATGGGATGGCAGTCTAAGGCTACTTTCACACTTGCGTTTTTTTGCGCTGCGTGCGCAGTGCAAACGCGCATAAAAAACGCATCATGTGTTTTTTATGCGTTTTTTTGCGCATGGTTTTTACAAAAAAACGCATGCTTTTTTTTGTGCTGACGTGTGCATGACCATGCGCACGTCAGCACACCCATAGACTACAATGTGTTTTTGGGTGAATTTGGTGCGCATTGCGTGCGCATGCGTTTTTTTGAGACAGGTCAGGTGCACAAAAAATGCAACCAGATGAATTTTGTGCGCCCGGGCGCACACTACAAAAAAACGCATGCGCATACAAATGCGTACAAACGCATGACTATGAGCACTCATGTTAAGTATAGGAAAAAAACGCATGCGCATGGCCATGAGGCAGAATAGTAAAAAGAGACTCCTGCAGTTACATCTGTAAAGTCAGTCTCCAGCTTCTGCAAGTCAGAACAAACATCAGAAGATCTGCTTACATCATATACTGTAGATACCATCAGCTTGTATCATCCCGTGTGCAGCACAGCCCCTCCCCCAGCCTTCACCCTGCAGAGACTGTAGCAGCTCATATTACACAGATCTCATCTGCCTGTGAGTGACAATGGATGAAGGAAAGTCTGCAATATCTTTACAAGAATTCTCAGCCAATGACAGACCAAAGCGCTCTGCTAAGCCATCAAGGAAAGCTATAGAGAACCTTGAAATCATTCAACATGAACTTTCTTGTGATATAAATCCGTCTTATGGCAAAGACTGCAGAGTCACATTAACAGCATCGCCCAGTATGCCTTTCACGAGTTACCAACAAAGGGAGCCCTTGAATAATTGTACTCTGCATACCAGTCTTACAAAGACACTTGCAAAAAATACATCTCTACTGAAATTAAATACGCCAGAGTCACTAAAGGAAAGCCAGGACTTCCAACAGCTCAATGCCGAATGAGATAGCACCGTGCGCGACATCGTGAACAAGACAGAAGCAAAAATTGCACAGATGTCAGAAGAAGCATCGCACAGATCCAGATCCGCAAGGACCTCAAAGCACTCAGTCAAGTCAAGCTCATCAAGGTACTCAACCCTCAGTGAGCAGTTCATAAGAGCGCGTGCTGAAGCAGAATCTACAAAAGTGCAAGCCATTTTCACTCAAAAGAAAGCAGGGAGGGAAATGGAATCTGCACGCAAGAAAGCAGAGATAGAAGTCGAATCTACACACAAGAAAGCAGAGATGGAAGCTGAATCTGCACGCAAGAAGGTGGAAATGGAAGCCCTGCAGAAGGAATACGAACATGCAGCAGCCGTGGCAAAACTAAAGGTCTTCGAGCAGGCTCTAGGTGGGAGCCAAGGAGGCAGCCTCAATTTGTACGAACTCGACACCGAAGACTCACTTAAGCGCACAAGAAATTACATGCTGAGCCAAACCAACGAACCCCTGACCCCCAACAACATTCCCGTCAGCACCGACCTCTCTCTAGAGCATCTGGACATTGATCCGCCTGCAGCTCCCAGCTTTCAAAGTCAGTCCAATGTACCACAAACATTCAAACCCAAACCTCCTTCATGCGTCAATACACGTCCTGACCCTACACCTCAGCAACCGCCATATGCCAACGTCTACATGCAACCTAACATGCTGACAAGGCACTACGCTCCCGACAACTGTGTGGTTCCAGCCCCGCATACAACAGATATCATATGCCACAAACCGGTTGGTGGTCTAAACGCCTACGCCACTCCGTATCTTCCCATGTTCTTGAACCAAGAAGCTACGGCCCATGCTAACAGCATCACTCAGCCAGCAAATGTTTCTCCAAAGTCAGAAAGAACAGACATGTCCGATTTTGCGAGGTACATGATATGCCGAGAACTCACCAACACCGGTCTCACAAGGTTCGACGACCAGCCTGAGAATTACAGAGGTTGGAAATGTTCCTTTAAAGCCGCAATTAGTGACCTTGGCATCACTGCTGCTGAAAAGCTGGATCTGCTAATCAGGTGGCTCAGACCTCAATCCGCAGAGCGGGTCAAGAGGCTCAGATCCGTCCACATCAGCAATCCAGCAGCTGGTCTCATGGCTGCATGGGAAAGACTAGAACGTAGCTTTGGCAGTCCTGAAGCCATAGAGAATGCCACATCAGCAATCCAGCAGCTGGTCTCATGGCTGCATGGGAAAGACTAGAACGTAGCTTTGGCAGTCCTGAAGCCATAGAGAATGCACTATTTAAGCTTCTACAGGATTTCTCCAAAATATCTGGCAAGGACAGTTCAAAATTCCTAGAGCTCAGCAACCTGCTCCTAGAGCTCCAGTTAGCCAAGGCAGACACGCACCTACCTGTTCTCAGCTACCTGGATAACGCTCGGAGTGTTAACCCACTACTTTCTAAGCTGCCACTTAATATACAAGAGAAGTGGACCACTATTGGGTCAAAATACAAAAGGGCCAATCAAACCTCTTTTCCTCCATTTTCCTTCTGTGTTTTTATCAAGGATATTGCAGAGCGTAAGACCGACCCAAGCTTTTCCTATGTAGAACCCAGCAGACCTGGTCCAACCCCTCCTAAATATGAGGGCCCATGTACTAACCTGAAAAGCCAAGGAGGCCCAGTGTCAGCTAAAAAGACCGACATCCTTCTCACACCTACATCAGCTCCAGACAAGAGCAACACAGGGGACAAGGTCGAAGATCCTAATTGTATGTGTCCCATTCATAAGAAGCCATATTTACTAAAGAAGTGCATTGGCTTCAGAAAGAAGCTGCTCCAGGAGCGCAATGAACTTCTAAAGACATTTGGTGTATTTTACAGATGTTGTGCTTCTACTGAACACTTTGCTAAGGACTGTAAAATTCTTATTAAGTGTTTGGAGTGTGACAGTGAGGACCACGTGCAAGCACTCCATCCATCCTAACCTAGCTCTGCTCAGCTTACACTTTCCATACCCACCACAAGCAATGGCGGGGAGGAAACAGAGCAAGCAAGTCCTACCAAGGTATCATCTTCATGCACAGAAGTTTGCGGGAAAAGACCTCTGGGACAAGTCATGCACAAAGATATGCCTGGTGAACATATATCCTAAGGGTCAGCCCGAAAAGAGCACAAGGGTGTATGTCATCCTGGACGATCAAAGCAACCAATCACTTGCAAGGTCAGAGCTCTTTGATTTGTTTGATTTAAAGGGAAATGCTTACCCCTGCACCTTGGGTACTTGCAGTGGTGTTACAGAGGTCTCTGGGAGAAGAGGCAATGAACTTATAGTATCTTCACTTGAAAACAACGTAGAGATACCTCTGCCCACACTCTTCGAGTGCAACCAGATACCATCCAATAGAGAGGAGATTCCAACGCCAGAGGCTGCTCTTCACCACCCTCATCTAACGTCGGTAGCCAACAAGATACCAGCTCTTGACAACAGTGCTGATATCCTGATCCTGGCTCAGTAGAGACATTCTCCAACTGCACAAGGTACGTCAGCAGGTCAATGGACCGCATGATGCTCCATTTGCTCAACGCTTTTATCTAGGCTGGGTTATCATAGGCAATGTCTGTATAGACAAGATGAAGAGGCCTACAAAGATTTACTCATGTAAGACTCATGTCTTGCCAAATGGTCACAGTACACACAGTCAACCATGCCCACATCACTACTGGGTGAAAGAAACGCTGAGTGACTGTAAGCGGCAGCAAGAAACCCATGACAACATGAGCATGTTCTGGTCCCGCGACGACAACCTCGGGTCAACGGTGTTTGATTCTACAAATGAAGATAACAAGTTGGCACCAGCAAGAGATGACAAAGAATTCATTAAGGTCATGAACAAGGAATTCACCCAGGATGACTCCAACAACTGGACTGCAACCTTACCCTTTCGTTCTCCAAGGACAAGGTTGCCAAACAATCTGCAGCAAGCAACTGCAAGACTTGCATCTTTAAAACGCACTTTAAAAAAGAAACCAGAGATGGAAAAACATTTCATCAACTTCATGCAGAATATCTTTGATAGAGATCATGTGGAGCCTGCTCCACAACTAAAGAAAGGAGAAGAATGCTGGTATCTTCCATTCTTTGGTGTCTACCATCCTCGCAAACTCAATCAAATCAGAGTGGTGTTTGAATCCAGTGCTCAGTATGAAGGTATCTCTCTCAATAACCTGCTCCTCACCCGACCCAACCTGAACAACAGTCTCATAGGAGTACTGGTTTGCTACAGACAGAAACCCGTTGCACTAATGGCCGACATCCAACAAATGTTTCACTGTTTCATCGTGAGGGAAGACAGTAGAAACTACCCCAGGTTCCTATGGCACAAGGACAATGACATCCGCAATGAGGTAATAGATTATCGGATGAAGGTACACATCTTTGGCAACAATCCTTCACCTGCTGTGGCAATCTATGGACTGAGATGGACAGCCCAACAAGGTGAGATAGAGTATGGATCGGATGCTCGTCCATTTGTGGAAAGGAACTTTTACGTTCAATGATGGACTTAAATCTTTGCCCAGGAGTTAAGAAGCAATTGATCTGCTGTGTAGAACACAGGAAATGCTGTCTGCAGCAAACCTCAGACTGCACAAGATTATCTCCAACAATTAGGAGGTAATGAAAGCATTCCCATCTGAAGACCATGCAACAAGCCTGAAGGACCTTGATCTCGGTTCTGATGTTCTTCCCATGCAACGTAGTCTTGGTCTGTTGTGGGACATTAAACAGGACACGTTCACATTCCAGGTATCGGCCTGCGATAAGCCTTTCAACAAACGAGAAGTCTTATCCGTGGTCAACAGCATTTACAATCCCCTTGGATTTATAGCACCCATCGCTATCCAAGGCAAGATACTGTTGAGACAGTTAACCACTGAGAACACAGATTGGGACACTCCGCTACCATCCCAGAAACAGCAAGGGTGGGAAACATGGAAGAAATCTTTAAAGATCTTAGAACATCTTCAAGTCCCACGTTATTCTTTAACGTCCCTTTCAATTGCCGTCCGAAAAGAGGTCCACTTATTTTCTGATGCATCTACAGAGGCTATAGCTGCCATGGCCTATCTGAAAGCCTCAGAATCCAGCAACAGGGTACATTGTGGGTTCATCCTGGGTAAAGCAAAACTAACTCCGAAACCCGCACATTCCATACCAAGGCTTGAACTTTGCGTTGCCGTACCGGCAGTAGAAATTGCAGAAGTTCTAAGGTATGAATTTGACATTGCTATTGACTCATTTATATCCTACACAGACAGTAGAGTGGTGCTTGGTTACATATACAATCAAACATAACAATTCTACGTCTATGTCAGCAATAGGGTAGAACGAATCAGAGCATTTTCTACTCCTGAGCAGTGGCATCACATCCCCACTGATCTGAACCCGGCCAACAGAGGAACAAGACTTACAGCTGCATCTAAACTCAATGACAACACGTGGCTGTCGCCTCCAATTTTCCTGTATAAAGACCCTTATTCAAAGGACATCAGCAACACTTATGAACTGATAGAACCAGAATCTGACAAGGAAATCAGACCAACCATCTCTACTCACTACACTTTTGTGATACCAAAACTGAAGCTAAGGTCTCATCGGTTTGAACGCTTTTCAAGCTGGTCGTCTGTCGTGCGGGCCATAGCTCGTCTTCTTCACATCGCCCATTGTTTTAGCAGCAACAAATCATCAGAGTGCCGTGGCTGGCACATGAGCAAAGGACACCCTACTGTTGCCAACATTGAACATGCAGGACAGATCATCATCGGGTGTGTCCAACAAGAATATTATTGGCACGAAATCAACAGCATCACAAGAGGTACCAGCTTATCCAAAAACAGCACATTACTTGAATTGAATCCAGTGGTTGATCATCTTAAACTACTATGAGTACATGGTCGTATACGGAAATCCAAATTATGCAGTAAGGAGCAGAATCCTATCATCATTCCAGGTCGACATTACATTGCTACGCTTTTGGTTCGCCACTATTATGAACGAGTTCAACATCAAGGAAGACAGCTCACCGAAGGTGCCATTAGATCAGCCGGTTTATGGATCGTGGGAATGAAGAGATGTGTCTCCTCAGTGCTTCACAGATGTGTTAAGTGCCAAAAGTTGAGAGGGAAGCACCAACATCAACAGATGGCAAATCTTCCAGTTGATCGGTTAAGTGCAGACCAACCATTCTCATATGTCAGGGTAGATGTTTTTGGCCCATAGTCGGTTGTTATGAGAAGGACTCGTGGCAGAGCCACAAGCAGTAAACAATGGGCCATGCTGTTCACCTGTCTTAGCATCCGTGCAGTTCATATTGAGGTGATCGAAACTATGGACTCTTCTAGCTTCATCAATGCTCTCAGAAGATTCTTTTCCATCCGGGGACCAGCTAAACAACTCAGGTCTGACTGCAGCACTAATTTCATAGGAGCCTGCAAAGAACTTCAGCTTGATCATTTCTTGACTGACAATGGGTGCGCTTGGGTATTCAACCCTCCACATTCATTGCATATGGGAGGATCCTGGGAGCGCATGATTGGAATCACACGAGGAATTCTTGATTCGATACTGCTGGACCACAAGCTGCCACTCACCCATGAAGTCTTGGTCACCTTCCTCGCGGAAGTGTCTGCAATAATAAATGCCAGACCGCTGGTGCCTGTATCATCAGACCCTGATGCCCCAATGATCCTTACACCAGCAACTCTTCTTACACAGAAAATTCGAACTGCCACACTTCCTCCTGGAAATTTCAACAACAATGACATGTACAGATGTCAGTGGAAGCAGGTACAACACCTGTCTAATGTCTTTTGGCACCATTGGAAGACAGAATACCTGCATCTGCTCCAGAGCCATCACAAATGGCAGACAGCAAAACCTAACCTCCAAGAAGGAGACCTCGTCCTCCTCAAAGACAAAGAAGCTCATCGCAATGACTGGCCAATGGGTCTTATCACCAAGGTTATGCCCAGTGAGGATGGAAAGACTCGAAAGGTGGAAGTCAAGGTAACTAAAGGTGGTTCATCACGAGTTTTCCTTTGCCTAGTCAATTAACTTGTACTGCTTTTACCAAAGGAGGACATCACATGAATGATATTTCTACTGGACACAGCTCATGATGGAGAGCAAACCGACATACGCCCTTAGCTGTAAAGACCTTGAACTTTCATCTTTGGATTGTTTGGGTTGGTGGAAGTGTTTGCATGTTGCGGCTTCCCCAATCTGAAGATAGGTTCTCCTATGGACTTGGACTATCTATCTGGTGAGGACTTCACGTCATCAACCAAGAATTGGACTTAGAAATGTTACAGTTTATTTTTGCATGTTGTGTTTCTGTTTTGTCTTCCAGGTTTCTAGGATGTCGTTGATCATCATCGTAACACGTTGTGTCAAGTTGAATCATCATGAAATCTAAAGATTTCAGACGGGGAGTGTCATGTCCCATGATTTAGAATCATACAGACTACTGCATTTAATTATATTGTTGTTTTTTATTGCTGTGTATAGATAGTGTCGAAGTCACGAGCGATGTGGGATGCCACGCTTCCCAGTTGTTTTGCGGCCCGGGAGACATGAGACACTGTGTCTCATTGTTGCCAGGCAATGCAGGACACTGCATTGTCTGGTGTAAGCCAATGGTGGGAAAGTGTGCGCCCTACTGCTCAGGTGAGCAGGTGGTGGCTCCCTGGACATGACTAGGAGGAATGCATCACCTGAGTATCACCATAGGGTTTGGGCTGGCTTTATAAGGCCTGCTTCTAAATCATTTTAGTGCTCTTTGTTCAGTTCCCCTGCGTAGTGGTATGGTGAGTGCTTCTGTGGCGCCCCTGAGGCTCAGTCACCACAGAGGTACTGCACCTTCTCCTAAGGTGTAGTGCCCCACCAACTAGGTAGGTTGGGAACTCCTTTCCACAATCCAACACCTGCACCCACACAGGATAGTTCAGCAATGGACCAGATTGCGGCTCCATGCTTAGAGGATAGCAGAGCACCTTTCGTGGGTCCTTGCTTCGTAACACGAGATGTGCTGGGAGGTGGGTGGAGTTAGATATAAAAGAGTGGGAAAGTTTAGAATTACAGATCAGCCTGACAGAAGGTCAGAGAGGAAGGAAGCCACTCGGGAGGAGTGGGGATCCCTGGAGGAAGGGATGGAGGAAGGAGTGCTGCAGCTGCCTCAGTGACCTGAGCCAGCTGGCACGGGAAAGGAACAGAAGGAGAAAGATGTAGAACTGCAACCTAAGCTTCCATAAGAGAGAGAAGGAACAGCGCGGAACGAAGGAGTAGGAGAACAGAGAGGAGTTGTGGGTTGGAAGAGGAACCCTGCCTATAGGTTCTCAGCGCAAGGCCGGGGCCCGGTCCACGAGGTTGTATGGACACTTATGGTTCTGCAGCAGACACCGGTGGAGTAATTGGCTGTAAATGCACTACTCCCATCTAAGACTTGGGGCACAACAGCAAGTGAATAGAGAGCCAGGACTCCAGAGAAGGGAGTCCCCGAGAGAGGCTACAGCTGTCTGTCATACAAGTAGAGTTGTTCGGAACATCTGACAGGAGGAACTTCAGAGTACCACGGTACTGGAGCTCTTCACACTAAAAGACGCAATAGAGGAGTCGTTCAGGAAAGGTACATGTTGACGGAGTGTTGGAGAGGAGAATCCTGACTTTCCCGGGAGGTTGATTGAGTCTCTGCGCCGGAGGTCACGGCATGGAGGCAGGCACCAGTGTGTACCACGAACTGCGAGTAAAGCTTTGGAACTACAAGTCCTGGTGTCTTCCATTCAATTGTGCGCCAACACCGCCAGCACCGCTACATCTGGGTACCAACATTCCTCACACCGCCTGCGCCTATTCTCATCCATTGCAATTACACTACCCTGGGGTTATAGCTTCACCTGTGGGGAGCTACACCATCTATGCTGCAACACACCATCAGCCCCAGAGGATCTGCACGCAGCGTTGGCTTATCATCTCCCTTGCCAAACACCACAGGTGGCGTCACAAACTATTCCATTCCACTTAAACTACATTAACTACAAACCACCATTGATTTGGGTGCCCAGGGCCACGGACCGGGTCACCGCCGCCGTGACACATTCCCCTGACACCGGCCCGGTACCGAGTACCCCACAGCCCTGGGACGGGGCGACCCACTTCCTGGTTGGGTTTTGGTTACTTCTCAGTAGTTGTTGTTGAGTCTTGGAAGGGCAGTGTAAAGCCCCCCTTCCCTACAAGAGTGGGTCAATAATATCCTAGCCCTTAAGGACTTGCCTAGCATTGGTGGCTGGCACAATGCGAGTCTGTGACTTCGCTCTTGCTGGTCCCATGCAACTAGCTATTCCTGCGCATTACACTTCCTTTAACTTTTCACATTTGCAGCACCATCCCTATGTATTCACAGGAAAGAGATTTCCTATCCTGCTGCTAATCGCATTTTTGATCCTGTTTCTGCCCATTTCTTCCTATTATGATGCATAGTGTAAGATAACGTGGGATGTGTGTGGTGTTCTCATGCCATGTTGTGCTGCATCACGGTACATTGTGTGTTCGAGTTCGATGACTCATTGTGACTGATTTCATTTGTTGCTCAGTACTCTAAATAATGCAATTCAGAAACATTAGTGTTTTCATTATAACTAACCTCTACCCCTCCAATACTGTGTAACACATAGAGCACACAAATAATGCTTTAAAATAATAGATTGTGGCCCATATTGCAGTAATGCACAACACAATAGTAGGGCCAGCATTTGTGCCCCAAATCAGTAACAGTGCCACGATTATTGCCATACATATTACTAGTGCCCCTTTGAGTCCTCAAGTCTGTAAAATTGCCTACTACAAAATAATACTTTCTAAGATGCACAAAGGAAACTATTAGGGTTCCATTTTTACCCCTCATAAAGTAACAATGCCCATATTCCCTTTTGAAGGTTATAATTCCATAAGCGCTGCTTAAAAAGTAATAATGCCATAAAGGGAGCTTGTCACTTCGGAGAATGCTATTTACCTGCAGATATAAGGTAAATCTACAGGTAAAAAGAATTACAATGCTGCCTTGCCCCCTTAATCAACCTATTACCTCTTGGAAGTCTTCAACCTTCTGTCATAGGGGCGTGAATGGAGCGGCTACAGTTACCACTCGCAGCACCACGCTCTATTCTGTGAGTGGCGACTGAAATTTTGATTTGTCAGCTCGATCTACATAGATGTACTGCAGAGAGATCTGTGGACATGCTGGGGTGTGCTTAAATAGCTGCTGCTCAAAGAATCGAGAGCACTGACTGCAGTCACTCCATGCATGCCCTCATAAATGAAAGCTGGCGGCTCCCGAGAGGAGTCCTTTATGTACATGTAAATAACGTTTAACAGGTGACAGGTTCCCTTTAAATGCCATTTTGGAAAGCAATAATGCTCCGACTATCTCTATAAAATAGTAATTGCCTTTATAAAGTAATAATGAACGTTGATTATGAATATTGCCCTCAAAAAGCAATGATAACCTGAATGTTGCTCAAAAAGTAATATTGCTCGCTGATCACCCCCTTAAAAAGTAATTCCATTGAAGTGTGCAGTTAATGCTCCAATTGCCCTTATTTATTTTTTTATTTTAAATGTGATATTGCCATTTGGGTGCATATGGCAGCTCTAATTATTCCTCTGAGTTGCTACTGGGTAAACGATTCTCTCCAAGGCTGGCCATCTCTCGTACCATATTCATCCTCAAGTTTCTACACAAAGGTCTGTGATTTATGTGGTCCCATCAGAATGTTACCTATAAAGGTACCTGTACCGTGTCTTGTGCAATACTTCTGATTTGTTTGTTTATGGTTTACCTCCCCTTCAAAGGGGTAGCTTATTGAGATAGATCAAATGCATTTCACTTATTCGTGGGTTTTAGAGGATATACTCTCCACAAATTTGGGGACTTTGCCCCACACTGGTCACTATTTTATTTTAGGTCACCAATGGGATCAATGGAGGTGCGACACCCAATCAGCTGGTGCTGGATGGATTTTCTCAGTTGTAAAGTTGCACAGCTTCCTCGATATTCCAGTTGTATATTGCACCTTTCATTCAAATCAATAGGGAGCGTTACTTGGTCACAGATTGCACCTTTCATTCAAATCAATAAGGAGCGTTACTTGGTCACAGGCACTTTCTGTTCACAGCTCCACAACTGAGCACATCCGACCACTGGTGGAACTGGGAAAAGCCGATCCTGGGGATTGCCAGGTGTTGCACTCCTACCGATGAGATATTGTTTACCTATGCTAAGGATAGACTATCAATGTAAAAGTCCTAGACAATCCTTTTAACTTGTCAAATGGCATACTACTGTAGCAATGTAGCTTGCTAATTAAAAGATTGCTACATCTGTACAGGATCAGAACCAACCTCAATATACATATACAGCACTAGAACCAACATCATCAGCATATACACAGTTGAAACTAGAAGTTTACATACACTATATAAAAAGACACATATGCATGTTTTTCCTTAATATCTGACATGAAATCAGAATAAACCTTTACCTATTTAGGTCAGTTAGGATTACCATAATTATTAATATTTGCCAAATGCCAGAATAATGAGAGAGACAATGTTTTAAGGCATTTTTATTACTTACTGTAAAGTCAAAAGTTTACATACACTAAGATTTCTATGCCTTTAAAGAATTCTGGACTGACCATATGATGATGTCATGGGTTTGGAAGCTTCTGTTTTTTTTGGCAACATCTGAGTTAATTAGAGACTCAACTGTGGATGTATTTTAATGCACACCTGAAACACACTGCTTCTTTGTGTAGCATCATGGAAAAGTCTCAAGAAATCAGCTGAGATATCAGAAAGAGAATTATGGACTTGCACAAGTCTAGCTAATCCTTGAGTACAATTTCAAGATACCTGAAGATGCCTCGTTTATCTGTACAAACAATTATACGCAAGTACAAACAAGAAGGGAATGTCCAGCCATCATACCGCTCAGGTTCTGTGTCCCAGAGATGTACATGCTTTGGTCCGACATGTGCATATCAACCCAAGGACAAAAGCAAAAGACCTTGTGAAGATGACGGCAGAAGCTGGTAAGATTGTGTCAATATCCACAGTGAAACGAGTACTGTATCAACATGGGTTGAAAGGCCACTCTGCCAGGAGGAAGCCATTAGTCCAAAAGAAACATAAAAATGTCAGATTAATGTTTGCAAATGCACACAGGAACAAAGACCTTAATTTTTGGAGCCATGTCCTGTGGTCTGATGAAATTAAAATTGAACTTTTTGGCATAATGACCATCGTTACGTTTGGAGGAAAAGGGGAGAAGCTTGGAAGCCTAAGAACACCATTCCAACTGTGAAACACGGGAGTGGCAGCATCATGCTGTGGGGTTGTTTTGCTGCAGGAGGGACTGGTGCACTTCACAAAGTAGATGGCATCATGAGAAAAGAAGATTATGTGGCAATACTGAAGCAACATCTCAAGACATCAGCCAGAAAGTTAAAGCTTGGGTGGAAAGGGGTCTTCCAAATGGCCAATGACCTGAAGTATACTGCCAAAATGGTAACAAAGTGGTTTTAGGATAATTAAGTCAATGTTTTGGAGTGGCCTGTTACAGGTGTGTCAGATGCAACAGACTGTCGCTCTGCATCTGGCTGCAGAAGGTCTCTGCGTTTTGCCTCATAGACGCCTCCTTAATCCTTCTGACTCTTGGACTCAGCGGCAACCTCCCTACAGCTCTAGTTGACACACCTGGACCTGGATGTTTATAAATCGCCAGTCTGCTGCAGAGAGTTGCCGGTGATATTCACATGTTTCTCTTGTGAAGGCTTGGAGCTATAGCAGTTGGCTAACTTCCTTTCTGGACCTGTTTGAGGACATTTGGTGTTACCTCACTGAGTCTCCTCAAGCTGAGTTCATTCCCATTGTCTGTCTACCTTTTTGTCTTTAGTTTATAGTGGGGACTGACCAGTGCTCATCCCACACCCTCCCTATCCAGGGCTTAGCTCTAGGCAGATAGAGGGCTTTGGTTTCCTGCTCGGTGATTGGTGAGGAATGAATTTAGGGATGGTAGGGCAGGTAGGGTGTTATGAGATCTGCCAAGGGGTCTCCACTCACCCTTTCCCTAGTGTCTAAGCTTTCTTCTCATCCCTTCATGTTGCACTTAGTCTTTCCCACACTGTGTGTGACATGGCCATCACAAAGCCCTGATCTCAATCCTATTGAAATTTTATGGGCAAAGCTGAAAAGGCAGCTGCGAGTAAGGCGACCTACAAACTTTTTTTTTTGTTAATTATTCTAATTTACTGAGATAATGACTTTTGGGTTTTCATTGGCTGTAACCTATAATCATCAACATTCACAGAAATAAGCACTTGAAATAGATCACTATGTTTGTAATGAAGATCTGAAATAAATTAACTTTTTGATGATATTCTAATTTAGTGAGAAACACTTGTACATCTTCTGTTATTTATGTTGTTATTTTACTTTTCTTTTCCTCTGGTTCTGACCGCCATGATGACTGCTCAAAGCCCCAACTCATCTCTGTAGACTTTGCTGCACAGATGTCCTCTGTTTCTGGAGTAATTCTCAATACTGTACCCTGAAACTTCAGTGTCACAATAAGGCCGGGGTCACACTTGCGAGTGCAATGCGAGAAACTCACGCGAGTCTCTCGCCTCAATACCCAGCACTTCCGCCGGCGGTTCGGACCAGAGCGTTCAGCTGCATAGAAAAAGACATGCAGCCGGACACTCCGGTCCCGAGAGCCGGGGATTTAGGCGAGAGACTCGCGAAAGTTTCTCGCATTGCACTCGCAAGTGTGACCCTGGCCTAATGGTTCTTTCTGGATAAAAATATTCACCCACACTGTGTCCCAGAGTAAAAAAAAAAAAAAAAGCTCCACACTATGAATCTGAATTAGAATATGTCCCATGCTGTGTCTGTGAATAAGTATATGCCCCCTGCACAATATGACTCACAGACTGTGCCCTCTCATGGGTTTCCCCAGCAAAACAAAAATATTGATAGATGATATTTAAATAGGAAGTTATAACAAGCCCTGGTCCTCACATAGTTGATCCATCCCAGACCCCTGCTTCTGCATTGTTTGACAGTGTTTCTTGTGTCATTGGTGAAAGCAGCTGATCGCCTTTTTTAAGTAACTGGACTGATCCCGAAGCTTTTTCTACAACTGAAAAGCAACCAACTCTCTTCAAACGGTGCTTCACTATCATGACTACACATGCAGCAATGTCCTGCGGTGGGTGAACCCAGGAGTGGAAGACCAATGCCTGGAATCCAGGATGAAGCAGCTTAGAGAGAATTGAGGCTTCAGTAATACGATATTAGTAAGTTCTATAACTTAATATTTAAAAATCATTCATCTATTTTTTTTGGTTTCGCTGGAAAAATCTTTTAAAATATAGCCCCCAAATTATACTCCCCCGGAATAAAGGATAGCTCCATACTCTTCCCCCTGTTTAAGATAGCCCACACTGCTCTCTGATTAAAATATGACTGTGCGTCTGAATAAAAATATGTTCCTAGCTGTGCCCCCTGCATTCCTTAAGGCCCAACACTGCTACATCTGATTGAATGAGAATTCCAGCTAAAGGAAAGTATAGATGAATGATCTTTAAATAAGTTGCATAACTTGCGAAAATAGTTGTATTAGCCCAGGTGAGCTTATGCTTCGATTTCTGCGCTCTACATGACATATGGCTCCACATTGTTCTCCCTCATTAAAAAGTAACCCCGCATGCTGTTTTTCAACCTTAAAATATGGCCCTATGCTGTGCTTCTTGATTGGAATATGACCCTTATGAATAAAATATGGCATCCACAGTGTCCCCCTCCCATTATAACACATGGCACACACAAAAAACATGGCCCCCACTCTGTCCATCCTTATGACCTCTACACTGTCATCTCTTATGAATTATGGCCTCCACATTGTCCCCCCTATGACATACGGCCCCCATTTATGAAATACGGCCTCTATACTGTCTCTCCTTATGACATGTAGCCTTTACACTGTCCACCTTTTATAAAATATGGTCTCCATATTGTCCACAATTATAAAAGACTGCCCCCACTCTGTCCCCTTAAATATGACCTCTACACTGTTCACCTTTATGAAATAGGGCCCCCACACTGTCGTCACTTATGAAATAAACTCTATGCTGTCTCCCTTTTATAATATATATTCTCTCCTGTCACTATGAAAAATCACTTTCACATTGTTCCCTCTCATGAAATGTGGCCTCCACACTGTCCTACCCCTTTGAAATATGCCCCATACACTGTGCCCACTTATAACATATTGGGGCACAGTGTGCACCCTTATTATACAGTATATGGTCTCCACATTCTGTCACTGCCTGGGAAGAGCACTCACGTTTCCCCCAACATCACTCAGCCGCCTCTGCGTTCCATGCTCCTATGGAATAACACAAATGGTCCTAAAAAGGCCCAGTATGGCTTCATTGCACCTGGCGGCGGCAGCAGCAGGTCTATAACTGGTCTAGTATTCTTCCGCTCCACCGCTTCTCCAAACCAGTTGGTATTTTAGTGTTCAATTCAGAAGAACTGGCCGAATCCCTCCTAATTAAGAGTCTTCATTTGCTCCATGTTTTCTTTCCGACATTGGTGCTTAACTTTTGCACTTTATGCTTGTATTTTACTTGCTTCCAGGCAGAATTTAGGATATTTTGTCTTCTCCATGCACATAATACTTCAGTATGACCAGTAGATGTCGGTCATGTACTCCTCAGGGATGTCACCTACACACTGTATGGTTCTACGTGATATTTATTATTGTAGAATTGTGAAGAAAGATTTAGTATATCTTAATAATCACTGGATGTTATGGACACATTTTTTTTCCTACTCTTTATGGCCAATTGAAATGCTTTTCATAGGCGTCAATGATGTCAGCAGAGGTATTTCAGCAACCTGTTATTCCTCATAACATTGATGCAGAGCATTCCTTGGTGTGCCCGGAGAGAGCGAGAGCAGCTTTTAATATTTAATTTGGACAAATTGTAACAAAATAAGGGTATAATGGTTGTATTCTGCATGGCTCAATGACTACCCCTGTAATTACAAGTAGATAGAATTAAAAGAATCTACAGCTAGAAAATAAAGATAGGCTAGAAAAGGAGTTGTATCAAGATTACAGCTTACAGCCATGATTGCAGCTCCATTAAAACATAGCCACTGCCCCCCCCCTTTCTCATAATCGATGTGGGTCCCATGATCATTTGAGTTATTCCCTATTCCCAGTAGGCAGATCCCAAATGAACGAGCAATGTTGCTCCGTCCGTAATAGAGTAGAGGTGTGCATGCTCAACCTCCGCTCCTTGGTCTAAAGGATTGCTAAAGGAAGCCGAGTGCTGAATCTTAGGGTTAAGTACTGCCAGAAATAGTGGAGGCCACAGATGGGCATCTCTGTTCTACCAAAGAGGGGGGACTACTTAGCTCCATTCTCTGTATCCCTGAGAAATCCCAGGGGTTAATCCCCGCAATCAGCAAGTTATCACCTATCCCAGAGGGAGGGAGGGGGGAGAAAATTTTTTTTTTTGGGGGGGATGGTTGGTCACCTTCTGCTCTTACTGGCGCCATTCCTACAGCAGCCCGTGTCAGACTGGAAGCCAAAATCTCTCGAAGCAATCTATCAGCGATTTGGTCTGACCTCATAGACTAACATTGAGAAGGCACCTCCAAGTCACTAGGCAAAAACTGGAGCGATCACAACTTGGAAGAAGACAACCAGAGTGGTGTTGATTAAAGACGACGTCAGCTTGTGAGTCTAGTACTAGGGGCAGGGACCTTACATTATTTCACCACTAGAGTGTAATCACTAAAGAAAACAAAAAAGACAACCCAGATGGAGTGGCGAATATATTTACACAGTTGAAATTGTAGAGTATGTTAATTTTATATATAAAAAAAAATTATAAGTTTATTGTAATTTTTTGGAAAAATACCTTTAGATGGTTTCTTGTAGTCTGTCTAGACAAGTTTGATATGAAGGGCACATTCAGATGACTGTCAGCTTTTGCAGATTTAAAAACATCTGAATAAAATGACGGCACAGAGAAGCTTGTGGACGTCTCTCAGATATGCCAAAATCGTTCAGAAGGGCAACACAGGGGTCAGCACTGTTTTGTAGCAATGGGGTCCTGGGTTCATGTCTCACCAAAGACAACATCTACAAGGAAAAAAAGTAGACCACTATGGAGGCAAAGGCAAGAATAAGCAAACACAAAAGTACAATCAGGACTGGGTTGGTTGAACTTCCTGTACCGAGACACTTTAATGAAATGGGTCACTCTGTGAACCAGCTACGTTTCAGGGTGATTGATGATGTACCTGTGTTGAGGCGGGGAGGGGACAGAGTAGCCCTCCAGAAGAGGAAAGAACTCAGATGGATTTTTGAATTGGACACTCTGAAGCCCAAGGGCATGAATGTTGAATATAACCAATGTTGTCTATTATAGGAGGATTGTGGGCTGCTGTTTTGGAGTGGTTCTTAGTTTGTCTTCTCAGTATATTGCTTTTAACCCTTTTTTTGGACATATCTTAGAGTTCCTGTCTGATTACCATTTGGATTATGGACTGAAACCATAGTGGGTATATGAATAACACTATAATACTTATCTGTATACTGATGTATTGATTATGGATATTGTTGAATTTTGGGTCTGTATTTGAATTCTTTAAGGTTAATGGTTATCATGTATATGGGGATATTTATTGTACAGGTTGGTGCACCTTGAGATATCCAGATGATATTTTGATATTTCTTTTGAGGCTATAAGGCTCCTGATGGGTTGGTTTAGACTCTGGGATATTCAAATCATGAGATTTGGTTTATGTGAGATTACCCAGGGTGCACTATCCTTTATGATGGTATTTGTGTGATATTCATGTGCCTACATAATGATTTTTTGTGTCCAAGTATAGCTATTTCTATGATACATTTTGTGTGTTTGATATCATGCTGGCAATTAGCTTTAGGTATATTTATGTGCTGGAAGATGTGCATTAGTTTTTCTCTTATGCGTGTTTTTTTCCCTATGTATGTGATTCAGTCACTATGTATTGGTCATGCACAGTTATATATGGGCGGTCCTTTTTGTCATTAGGATGGAACATTTGTATATGGATGCCGGGGCATGCGCATTGCCCAAATTATGACAGCTTCTTATGGACCAATCGCATTAGACCCCCCCCCCCCAAAGTATGCACATATGGTGCGAAGACCCTATTGACCAATAGATTTAGGATGCCGGGCCATGCGCAGTTATGCTATAGCCGGATTGGCTCTGGAGTACCGGGTGGCGGACCATTGCCCACGGCAGAGTAGAGGATACTGTGAAAGCGGAAATGCCACACATGGATTGGTGGAGAATTTGTTTACATTTGGATAATGCAGAGGTGTAATTTGATAATTATGTTACGTGTTTTTGTGTATATTGACGATCGGAATTAACGTTAGTAATCAAATTGGTGCTCAGTTGTATTGTTTTTAACTTTTTGATGGGGTTTTGACTCCATGTGTTGTGAAGTTTTTTTAAGTTTGTATTGGATTGGTGCTTGTTAATTGGGGGTGGTACTTGCACTATATAGTTGGGGATGAAACACTTGTACTGTGCTTGAGAAAGATCTTCGGATCGAAACGTCACCGCAGGAGGCAGAATATGAATTTTTTTCTGTTCACTAACAGTTGAGGCGCTGTCTTTCTAGTTTGTTGATAGAGTTTTTTCTGGGATGGACTCCCTGGATTTGACGTGCACCCTAATGTTTGTTCATAAGGACTATGCCTACTGTGAGGTGCGGTTTAACTTTGAGTTTTTGATTAACATCTACAAGGAGTCTATGTTGTCCTTGCGTTTGCGTGGCTTTCCGCCGGGTTCTCTGGTTTACTCCCACATTACAAAGACATACTGGTAGAGACTCTAAATTGTGAGCCCCAATGGGGATATTATGACATGGTTTGTAGAAGCGCTGTGGAAAATAATGGCTATTAATCCAATATTTTTTATGATGTTAAAAAAATGACAATGGAAATTTATCCCATTAAATTCTATTGGCTGTGAAATATGTAATTGATGGGGATCATTCACCAGGTTTAGCAGTGATCTACCACAAGGTAATCTTACTAATTTGCCACAAACCAAAAGTAGCATTCTTGAGGGCTGGATTTACCTGCCATCATGTGCCAGCTTTCTGCCTATATAGGTATGTTTCACATGCACATCGTAGGATGGCCTCAACGCTTCTCATTCCAAATGTCTAAAAACCTGAAGCCTAGAAAGAACTTGGCCTGGAATAACCAGGGTGTTTCAGTACGTTGTGGTCCTCTGCTTGGACAAGGAAAGTTCCCATTATACACATTCAGTATTTGGTGAATTTTTACACATCAGTATCTGTAAGCCAAAACCAGGCATGGAACAGTCAGAGGAAAAGTCTAAGGCCGGGGTCACACTTGCGAATGTGAAGCAAGAAACTCGCATCAATACCTGGTACTACTGCCAGAACTCGGACCGGAGTGTGCGGCTGCATAGAAAGACATGCAGCTGCACACTCCGGTCCCGAGAGCCGGCGGCAGTGCCGGGTATTGATGTGAGAGACTCACGTGAGTGTGTTGCATTACACACGCAAGTGTCACCCCGGCCTAATAAATACAGAAGTGGTGACTTGTTTCTATCACCCACTCCTGGTTGTGGCTTACAGATACTGAGGTAAAACAAAAGCCTCAATGTATGGACGTGGCCTTAGGCATTTAAAGTTACTTAGTCATTTAAAGCCGTTGTCTCAAAGTTCGTTTTAAATTATTAGATCTTGGAATTATTTTTTAACATGCAATTGTGGCAATTAAGTGTTTCTACAATAGATAATCTTATAAATGTGCCCTGTTGTGTAATGGCAGTGTCTGACCGTGCAGGACCATGGTCTAATCATACCACAGCTCCTGGAAAGGGGATGGAAGCAAAGAATGCAAGGCCATGCTGTAATGTCTTTATTCTTTCATTGACGAAAGACTCTTTAAAAAATAGGCAGGGAAGTGTTTTACCTCACAAAAAGCCATCTGCTGTAATGTCAGCATATCCCCTTTTGCTCCCCCCCCCCCAGGAGATGTGGTCAGCGTCGACTGGAGCACCTTGGGCCCACCAGAGAAAATCTTTCTTGGGGCCCACTATGTAGTTACATAGAGATAAATACAAGACCACCAATTGTGCTGTAAAACACGCTAATATCAGGGTATAATATAAGGTAGTACATGTCTTAATTATGTAGCAGAGGTTGGCATAGCCCACTCATGGAATAAAATGCAGCCCCCCCACCTCGTGAAATATAATGCAGCCCCCCCTCATAGGGTATAATGCAGCACCCCACAAAATATAATGCAACCCCCTCATAATGTGGGCCAGTCTGACCCTGGATGTGGTATGATCAGACCATGCTCCTGCATGGTCAGACACATTCATTACACAGTACAAATTATGGACACATTTATAAGATTCTCAGCAGAAGATTCTTTTTTTTTTTTTAAATCACATCCAGTTGTGGAACAAATTATTCCAAGATGTATTGATTAAAATAAACTTTAAAAATTAACTACTTGTGGGAAAACCCCTTTAAGAAGGAAAAAAAAAAATTGAGAGTACATTGGTCAGGTATCATGGCATTGTTTTTTGTTGCTCTCTGAAATGGTTACATCAATTTTTACTGAGACACGTGCTTAATACTATTACCAGGACATGGCACCCTCTTCCACCACGCAATTCATTTTACATCCATATGTAATGTCTCCTCCTGATGAAGGCATGTTGCTGAAACGCATGTAGGGGCAGTGGCACCTTCACATGGTCAGGTATACATCTAGTCATTCATTTGCAGCACACTACCTGCACCCTTACCTACTGCACACTGCTTAAGTCCTATGGTCTGTACTAGCACGATGCACTTTAAGGGTCTGTGCACACGCTGCGGATCCGCAGCGATTTTGGCCCTGTGGATCCGCAGCAGAATTAGATGCATTGTACAGTACCATTATATCCTATGGAAAATGGAAACCGCAGACGGCGCGGAATTTTCCGCGCGGTTACTGCTGCGGTTTCCAATACGCAGAAAGAATTGACACGTCATTCTTTTCTGCAGATTTCGCAGCAGTTTGCCATCTCCTCCATTGTAGAGATGATAAGCCGCAGGCTAATCTGCAGGTCTTTTGACCTGCGGATTTTGCAAAATCCGCACGGAAAAATCCGCAGACCATTCCGAGTGTGCACATACCCAAATACGAGTTAGGGACATGCATTCATTACTATCTATTTTCAGTTAGGATTTTATAGGTTCTATTTTTAATTTGATTGTGCTGTTTATAATTTTCTTGCCTACCATCAGGTGGTGCCACTTGTGTTCTGACTCACCAATATGCATCTTATTGGCTCATAAGTTTTTTTATTTTTAAATCTGAAATAAAGTATTGTCTTTTATTCTGTTCTATGAGCGTCTCCCTTTATATTTTCCTCTTCTATATGGCGTTGAACAGCATCTAATCAAGTCCTATTTAACCCCAACATCAGGGTTCCCCAACTCCAGTCCTCAAGACCCACCAACAGATCATGTTTTCAGGATTTCCTTTGTATTGCTCAGGTGATAATTGCTTCATCTGTGCAATACAAAGGAAATCCTGAAAACATTATCTGTTGGTGGGTCTTGAGGACTGGAGTTGGGGAACCCTGCTCTACATGACCAGAGCTTTTTTTCATTTTTCGCTCCCCTTCTTTCCAGAGCCATAACTTATTTTTCCATCACTATGACCATGTGAGGGCTTATTTTTTGCGGGACGAGTTGTACTTTTGAATGACATCATTGGTTTTACCATGTCGTGTACTCAAAAACAGGAAAAAAATTCCAAGTGCGGTGAAATTGTAAAAAAGTGCAATCCCACACTTGTTTTTTGCTAGGTTCACTACATGCTAAAACTGACCTACCATTATGATTCTCCAGGTCATTACGAGTTCATAGACACCAAACAGATCTGTATTCTCTTTTATCTAAGTGGTGAAAAAAAAATCCAAAGTTTGCTTAAAAAAAAAAAATAAAATGAAAAAAGCCATTTTCCGATACCCACAGCATCTCCATTTTTTGTGATCGGGGGTCGGGTGAGGGCTTTTTATTGTCTGTCGGGCTGACGTTTTTAATTATACCACATTTGTGCAAATAGGTTCTTTTGATCGCCCGTTATTGCGTTTTAATGTAATGTCGGGGCGACCAAAAAAAACAACCAATTTTGGCGTTTTGATTTTTTTTCGCACTACGCCGTTTTAGCGATCGGGTTAATGCTTTTTTTATTGATAGATTAGGCAGTTCTGAATGTGGCGATACCAAAATATGTGTATGTGATTTTTTTTATTGTTTTATTTTGATTGAGGCGAAAGGGAGGCGATTTGAACTTTTAGTTTTTATTTTTAAACACTTTTTTTTTTTAACTTTTGGCATGCTTTAATAGCCTCCATAGGAGGCTAGAAGCAAGCCACACTTGATCGGCTCTGCTACATATGGGCGATGAGCAGATTACCCATATGTAGCAGAATCACTGCATTGCTATGAGCGCCGACCACCGGGCAGCGCTCATAGCAATGTGCCTGCAGCAACCATAGAGGTCTCTGAGACCTCTGTGTCAAGGCAACGTGTCGCCGACCCCCGATCACGTGATGGGGGGGGGGGGGGGTGTCGGTGATGCGCTCACTTCTGACCCAGCGGCCGCTAAATGCCCGCTGTCAGCGTTTGACAGCAGGATTTAACTAGTTATTAGACGCGAGCGGATCACGATTCCACTCATGCCTATTGCGGGCACATGTCAGCTGTTTATAACAGCTGACATGTCGGGGCTTTGAGGTGGCGTCTGACCGCTGACATACTATCCCGTCAGCAGTCAGAAAGGGGTTGAATGTTTAAATGCTAGTAATATTTTTCCATGATTGTCTTTACTTATGAATATTTAGCATAATTTCTAGGGATTTGCATTTGTTATATTTATATTTCAGATGATATGTGAATTGAATGTGGGACCACTGACACAGAATTGGACTTGCTGTTATTTTTAAAATTTCTTGGAAATTTGACAACCAACAGCATCAGATTGCAGATATCAAGGCATTATTATATTCAGCTTCCAATGACCTACATGCCCATGTAGACTGCTTAGGAGGGCTGATCCTACCGATAGATTCTCTTTAAAAATAACAACCTTAATCTATATGCAATGAGGACAATAAGATGTCCAAGTAGGGCCCCCTCCTGGGCCGTCTAGCAATATATTTTACAGATCTCTGTTCTCCGGCATATAACATTGCATTTTCCCTTTAAGACATTTGTATAATCTATTAACCTTCCATGGTTTACAAAATACTGTATTTTGAGAAAATCAGATGTTTAAAATTTGTGAAGCATTTGGACCCACTCAGCCTACAGCTTGCATTGATCAGTGCAAGATCTCAGCAGGGAGAAGGGACATTGAGGAGCTGCTAATCAGGCTTGATGGGCTGCAATTGAATCAATTTTCAGAAAGTACAGCCACTGACCAGGATTTTTTTTTTAAAGGAACTAAAAAAAAACAAAAAAAAAAAAAAACAACTCGATTAGGTCTAAGATGTATTCATAACTTATGCAGTCCATATTGGAAAATCTGCTCAACACTGGGTTTTAACTAGCAAAAAAAAAAACCCCACAAAAGGTAATGATGCATTATGTTTATTTTGAGGATTATTTTAATAATTAAATGACTATTGAGATTAGTGTCCTAGTACAAAAGTGTAAAAAAACATGAAGTAGTCTTCATTTAGAGAATACCCAGGTAGTAACAGCTCTAACAAATTTCTCTCAAGACTAAAGTCATTTGCCCTCTAAATTCTGTCACAGGCCATCTTCAAAGTTCTTTCTACTCAGATGTTTCCTTGGGAACTCTCCCAAGTATATAAAACTCTTCATTTGGGCGCATGTCAGTCAAGTGAGCAATTCTGTTAGCCATAGCAAAGAATGCAGTGACCATCGCAATATCCCATGCATCTTCACGATTAAAACCATGTTCCTCCAATTTTCCAAAATGCTCCTCAGTTATATTTTCTGGCTTGGCAACTGCCAAAGCAAACTCCAGCATAGCCCGTTCTCTAGGACTGAGATCTGCTAGCTCAGGATTGACAATAACCTAAAGAAACAAAAAATTTAGTCAAGAGCAGTAAAACAGAATTACACACTTGCTAAAATCACAACATCTTTAAAGATAGTAGTGTAAAGATCTGAAGAATATTCATTACTGCACATAGAGCTGGGTCCCAAATTATGGGTGGCTGTTTTTTGCAACTCAAGAAAAGCCCTCTGCTGATTTAGGAACATTTCGCATAGTGTAGTATTGGAAAGCGCCACTGAAGGTTTTTACTGCAGAAGGAGATCTCTCATGAAACTAATGGAAAACTCCATACTGGCTAGATTTAACATGCCGTGTGGTCGATTGAAATATCAGATCTCTGCACCCAAGAGGTTGCCAGGGCCTTGTGGAGTGAGCCTTCAAATCTTATGGAATTGCTTTGCCACTTGTTGAGTAAGCTAAAGAAATGGCCTCTCTGATCCACCTAGCTATTGTGCACTTTGAAGCTCAAATGGTGCCCGTGTCATGGCTGTTAGGATCAGATTTAAATTCCATGGCACCAATTTCTCTCCATGTGTCTACACCTAGATGAAGCTAAAATCTTGAGACAATAATTTCCTGCTCACAGTTATACAGAGCCAGCAGTGTCAACACTTGGACTTTGAGGGTACTGGTGGATAGGCCTAATTTCAGACATTTTTGCAAGAATTCCAGAATATGACCAACTGGCACCCCACCCTCTATTTTGGACGCTGAATAGGTTAAAAACTTTCTCCAGGTTGTAGCATAGATTTTTGTCCTCGCTGCCTTCCTACTCTGTAGTAGGGTGGAAATAAGATTAGGAGAAAAACCTCTCTTAACAGCACCCTCTCGCTATGACCGGGAGGCCCTACATCTGTACCATCTGGTCGAAGACTGACTGATTTAGCTCCCACTCCCCTTGCCTTAGTTGATTGCAGCTTAGGAAGTCGACCTTGATGTTTTCTTTTACTTTTATATGAAGAGCCATCAAGGAAAGGAGATGACCTTCTGCTAGCTGGAATAAGCAATCTGATCTGCGACCTCCATTGAGTGTCTGGACCAGGTTCCCCTCTGGTTATTTATGTATACCACTGACACCTGATTGGCAGAGAAGATTCTGACATGAGCTCTTACTGTCAGTTCTACTGCTAGCAACTCTTGAGTTTGATGAAACTGCCTTCTCATGCCCTGTCCAGACCCCCAGGACTATTATATCCTCTAGATGAGCTCCCCACTAGAGATGACCGAATATTTCAATGTTCAGTTCGGATTACGTTCACAGAGTTTGCAATATTCGTTGAACATTACCGAACGCCATTCACTTCAATGGGAGGCAAAAATAAATGCATGCACAACACCTTATAATGGTCCCAAATGCTGCCAAAACATCAAATGAGGGACAGACACCAGGAAAGTGGCCTCAATTCACCCACAGTACAGATTTTAGCATGGCACTGCAGCAATCAGCCAGGCATGAGGTATCCAAGTCTCGGTCAGCATTTACAGCTTTCAATTGAATGTCACAGTAAGTGGCCCGTCACACAGCGAGATCACTAGCGAGATCGCTGATTGTGATGCATCAGCGATCTCGCTGCGTGACACCTATCAGCGACCGCCCCCGCCGGGTATCGCTGATCGTGCAGGAATGTCCTGGGCCATTTTTTGTGTGGGAGCAGGAGACCAACGATCAGCGGACTCCCAGTGCTGTAAGCAGACGCTGGGAGCTGGTATCCAAGGTAAATATTGGGTAACTAAACGCTGCGCGCTTAGTTACCCGATATTTACCTTGGATACCAGCTCTCAGCGTGAGCACACTGGTATCCAAGGTATACAGCGGGTAACTAAGCGACACGTGCATTTAGTTACCCGATATTTACCTTGGATACCAGCGTCCTCGCTGGTCTGGATCGCTGGTGTCTGCCTGTTTGGCAGCTCACCAGTGATCATGTAGCGATGCACCAGCGATCCTGACCAAGTCGTATCGTTGTCGGGATCGCTGGTGCATCGTTTGGTGTGATGGGACCCTAAGACTAGGTAGGTGAGGGATCGGTGTAGGGCCCCTTTGCTGGGAGCAGATACCACATACGACACCACTACCTGCTTTCATGCTGAACCACACATTTGTGCCACCTATCAGTTTTGTAGACTACCATTGTCAGAAAAATTTAAAGGGAACCTGTCAGCAGGGTTATGCATAGTAACCTACACTGAGGGAGCAGTGACCTGTCAGCAGCCTGCATTATTAAAATCTAGTCAGAGCACCACATACCCCAGCCCTGCCTTAGGGCACGAGAATCTCATTAACACAATTCAAAGATTTAGAAACAGCCACAAGACAAATTTCATCAACCAAGGTTTCATTTTATTCCGTATATCGGCGTTGTCCTGACAACAGGGTTATGCATAGTAACCTACACACTTTCAGGTTCCCTTTAAGGATAGTAACAGGTAGTTGAGTCCAAGGAAGTGGCGGCCTTATGGTCTCGGGGGCCTACTGCTACCGGCAACACACATGAAGGAGAACCAACCAGGAGTGTTTATATTTCCAAAACTTTTCGGCAGATACCACAAAAGTGGCATCAATTTCACCACATTAGAAATAGTATAATAGGGACTGACAGTTCTTGCACTACACCCAATCCAGCAGATGGACATCCAACCAGGAGTGTTCACATTTAAACAAATGAGGGCCACAGAAGTGGAATAACTGTCACGAGAATAGAAATAGTATAATTGGGACAGGCATCTTCCACAACAACCAACTCACCAGATGTAGACCAACAATGACTGTTCACATTTCCACAAATTTGTGTTATCAGCAGCCACACTAAAGATGTGAGAGCAGTTACGTGACAATATTTTTAGTGTTCACACTAACAAATACAATATCACCTAGTCTGTACAATATGCGATTGGGGTGCAAAAGTCCTTGGAGATCATGATTTGTTCATCTTAATGAAAATTAGGCTGTCAACACTTTCGGGGGACAGCCGGATGTGCTAATCCGTCAGGACACCACCAGCAGTGAAGACACGTTCTGAGAGAACGCTGGCTCCCGGGTACAATAAAACCTCCAAGTCATGTAAGGCAAGATCAGGCCACTCACCCATTTTTTTTTAAATTTGTTTATTAACCCCTTCCTGACATCCGACGTACTATCCCGTCCACGGGATAGTACTTCTACCGCGATCAGCGGCGCCCACGTGGTGAGCGCCGCTGATCGCGGCCGGGTGTCAGCTGATTATCACAGCTGACACCCGGCACTATGTGTCGGGGCGGTCACGGACCGCCCCCGACATGTTAACCCCTTGCACACCGCGATCAAACATGATCGCGGTGTACCGGGAGTTAAAGGGAAGCATCGGCAGGGAGGGGGGTCCCTCCGTGCTTCCCTGAGCCCCCCACGGCAGCGCAATGTGCAGCGCTGCTGCGGGGGGCTCCTATCCTCCAGGCCCCCGAATCCAAGATGGCGACGGGGGCCTTCGGGGACCTGAGGAAGCTGGCTTCCTCAGTGCCTGCAAAGCGCAGGCAAGAGGAAGTCTGCTTCAATGCCTGTGACAGATTGCTGATCTGTCACAGTGATGTGTGATGTGACAGATCAGCGATCTGTCACAGGACAGTGATGTCCCACCTGGGACTATAATAAAGTAAAAAAAAATTTAAAAAAAATGTAAAAATAAATTAAAAAAAAAAAATCGCCAAATAAATTAGTAAAAAAAAAAAAAAATATTCCCCAATAAATTCATTTTTTGAAAATAATAAAAAAAAAAAAAAAAAAAAAAAAAACACAATAAAAGTACACATATTAGGTATCGCCGCGTCCGTAATGACCCGCCCTATAAAACTGTCCCATTAGTTAACCCTTTTAGCGAACCCCTTAAAAAATAAAAAACGAAGCAAAAAATGATTTATTATCATACCGCCAAACAAAAAGTGTAATAACGCGCGATCAAAAAGACGCATATAAAATATCCATGGTACCGCTGAAAACGTCATCTTGTCCCGCAAAAAACGAGCCGCCACACAGCATCATCAGCGAAAAAATAAAAAAGTTATAGCTCACAGAATAAAGCGATGCAAAAATAATTATTTTTTATATAAAATAGTTTTCATTGCATAAAACCGACAAAAACATAAAAAAACGACCTAAATGAGGTATCGCTGTAACCGTACTGACCCGAAGAATAAAACCGCTTTATCAATTTTACCGCACGCGGAACGGTGTAAACGCACCCCCCCAAAAGAAATTCATGAAACGCTGGTTTTTGTTCATTCTGCGTCCCAAAAATAGGAATAAAAAGCGATCAAAAAATGTCACGTGCCCGAAAATGGTACCAATAAAAACGTCAACTCGTCCCGCAAAAAATAAGACCTCACATGACTCAGTGGGTCAAAATACGGAAAAATTATAGCTCTCAAAATGTGGTGATGCAAAAACTATTTTACAATAAAAAGCGTCTTTTAGCGTGTGACAGCCGCCAAATATAAAAACCGCCATAAATAGTAAGTCAAACCCCCCGTTATCACCCCCTTAGTTAGGGAAAAATAATAAAACTAAAAAAAAAGTATTTATCTCCATTTTCCCGTTAGGGTAAGGCTGTGTGCACATGCTGCGGATTAGGTGCGGATAGAGGAGATGGCAAACCGCAGGAGAATCCGCAGAAAGAATTGACATGTCAATTCTTTCTGCGGATTGAAAACCGCAGATAATCCGCGCGGAAAATTCCGCACCGTCTGCACTGCGGTTTTTGATTCCCATAGGGAATCATGGTACTGGGGTCCGCAGCAGCCAAAACCGCTGCGGAACCGCAGCAAAATCCGCAGCGTGTGCACACAGCCTTAGGGTTAGGGCTAGGGTTAGGGCTAGGGTTAGATTAGGGTTAGGGGTGTGTTGGGGTTAGGGTTGGAGTTATAATTGGGGGTTTCCACTGTTTGGGCACATCAGGGGCTCTCCAAATGCAACATGGCGTCTGATCTCAATTCCAGCCAATTCTGAGTTGAAAAAGTCAAATGGTGCTCCTTCCCTTCCAAGCTCTGCCATGCGCCCAAACAGTGTTCTACCCCCACATGTAGGGTATCAGCCTACTCAGGACAAATTGCAAAACAATTTTTGGGGTCCAATTTCTCCTGTTACCCTTAGGAAAATAAAAAATTGGGAGCAAAAATATCATTTTTGTGGAAAAAAATGATTTTTTTATTTTCACGTCCGAGTGTTATAAACTTCTGTGAAGCACTTGGGGGTTCAAAGTGCTCACCACACATCTAGATAAGTTCCGTGGGGGGTCTAGTGTCCAAAATGGGGTCACTTATGGGGAGTTTCAATAGTTTAGGTACATCAGGGGCTCTCCAAACGCACATGACACCCGCAGACCATTCCATCAAAGTCTGCATTCCAAAACGTCACTGCTTCCCTTCCGAGCCCCGACGTGTGTCCATACAGTAGTTTTCTCCCACATATGGGGTGTCAGCGTACTCAGGCCAAATTGGACAACAACTTTTGGGGTCCAATTTCTCCTGGTACCCTTGGGAAAATAAAAAAATGGTGACTAAAAGATCATGTTTGTGGAAAAAATACGAATTTTTTATTTTCACGCCCGGGCGTTATAAACTTCTGTGAAGCACTGGGGGGTTCAAAGTGCTCACCACACATCTAGATAAGTTCCTTGGGGGGTCTAGTTTACAAAATGGTGTCATTTGTGGGGGGTTTCCACTGTTTAGGTACATTAGGGGCTCTCCAAAGGCAACATGACACCCGCAGACCATTCCATCAAAGTCTGCATTCCAAAACGTCACTACTTCCCTTCCGAGCCCCGACGTGTGCCCATACAGTAGTTTTCTCCCACATATGGGGTATCAGCATACTCAGGACAAATTGGACAACAACTTTTGGGGTCCAATTTCTCCTGGTACTCTTGGGAAAATAAAAAAATGGTGACAAAAAGATCATGTTTGTGGAAAAAATACGATTTATTTTCACGCCCGGGCATTATAAACTTCTGTGAAGCACTGGGGGGGTCAAAGTGCTCACCACACATCTAGATAAGTTCCTTAGGGGGTCTAGTTTCCAAAATGGTGTCATTTGTGGGGGATTTCCACTGTTTTGGTACATCAGGGGTTTTCCAAACGCGACATGGTGTCCGATCTCAATTCCAGCCAAAAACGTCAAATGGCATTGCTTCCCTTCCGAGCTCTGCCATGCGCCCAAATAGTGGTTTACCCCCACATGTGGGGTATCAGCGTACTCAGGACAAATTGCACAATAACTTTTAGGGTCCTGTTACCTTTGGAAAAATAAGTATTGAGGGTGAAAAGATCATTTTTGTGGAAAAAATATGATTTTTTAATTGTATGGCTTGTTATAAACTTCTGTGAAGCCCATGGGGGTTCAAAGTTCTCACCACACATCTAGATAAGTTCCTTAGGGGGTCTAGTTTCCAAAATGGTGTCATTTGTGGGGGGTTTCCACTGTTTTGGTACATCAGGGGTTTTCCAGACGCGACATGGTGTCCGATCTCAATTCCAGCCAAAAACGTCAAATGGCATTGCTTCCCTTCCGAGCTCTGCCATGCGCCCAAATAGTGGTTTACCCCCACATGTGGGGCATCAGCGTACTCAGGACAAATTGCACAATAACTTTTAGGGTCCTGTTACCCTTGGGAAAATAAAAATTGGGGTGAAAAGATCATTTTTGTGGAAAAAACATGATTTTTTAATTGTACCGCTGTACGTTATAAACTTTTGTAAAGCCCTTGTGGGTTCAAAGTTCTCACCACATATCTAGATAAGTTCCTTGGGGGGTCTAGTTTCCAAAATGGGGTCACTTGTAGGGGGTTTCCACTGTTTAGGTACATCAGGGACTCTCCAAACGTGACATGGCATCCGATCTGAATTCCAGCCAATTTTGCATTGAAAAAGTCAAACGGCGCTCCTTCCATTCTGAGCTCTGCCATGCGCCGAAACAGTCGTTCCCCCCCACAAATCAGGTATCAGCATACTCAGGACAAATTGCACAATAACTTTTGCAGTCCAATTTCTCCTGTTACCCTTGGTAAAATAAAAAAAATTGAACCTGAAGTATTTTTTTTGTGAAAAAAAGTTAGATGTTCATTTCTTTTTAAATATTCAAAAAAAATCCTGTGACGCACCTAATGGGTTAATAAACTTCTTGAATGTGGTTTTGAGCACCTTAAGGGGTTCAGTTTTTAGAATGGTGTCACTTTTGGGTATTTTCTATCATATAGACCCCTCAAAGTGGCTTCAAATGTGATGTGGTCCTAAAAATAAAATGGTGTTGTAAAAATGAGAAATCGCTGGTCAACTTTTAACCCTTATAACTTCCTAACAAAAAAAAAAAATTTTGGTTCCAAAATTGTGCTGATGTAAAGTAAACATGTGGGAAATGTTACTTATCAAGTTTTTTGTGTGCCGTATCTGTGATTTAAGGGCATAAAAATTCAAAGTTGGAAAATTGCGAAATTTTCAAAATTTTTGCCAAATTTCCATTTTTTTCACAAATAAACGCAAGTTATTTGAATGAAATTTTACCACTAACATGAAGTACAATATGTCACGAGAAAACAATGTCAGAATCACCGGGATCAATGGAAGCGTTCCAGAGTTATGACCTCATAAAGGTACAGTGGTCAGAATTGTAAAAATTGGCCCGGTCATGAACGTGCAAACCACCCTTGGGGGTGAAGGGGTTAAACCACAAACAGAATATACAGCATACATACTTGCATATCGTGATAAGTACTGTATAGAATATATATAATTCACACAGCATTAGATGCAAAGCAAAAATGTGCACACTGGTTTACATACGGGATAAAACAATGTCAATTAAATTACACAAGCCTTTATATTATTGCTCAAGTAATAAAACCTAACTTTCTAAACCATAACTATAACTACGAAACTACTATTTCGCAGCCTGATTCCACACAATCAACTATTATGCGAAGTCTCCACTCTACAGAGTAAGATGAGAGGAATTCCACCTCTCCCAGATCCTCCCAAGTTTACCCGGGCATCCTCTGTTTTGATACAGTGTACGCTCATATGGGATAATTGAATTCACCAAATCAATCCAGATCCTAAGGGAGGGACATGAGCCTCCCATCCACCGCAGTGCCAGTACCTTTCGTGCCATAAATAGCGTCTCCCGCAAAAAGATCCCAGCATAGTGACCCCATGTCTCCTCATCCCAAACCCCAAACAAACAGACCAGTGGCTCAAGGGGAACAGGAGCTTGTACCAGGGAAATAATGACGTCACCTCCCAATATTGTGCGATAATAGGACACTGCCAGATGTGAATAAAGTCTGCATCTAATGAATGACATCTTAAACATTCCGATGATTGGAATCGGCCCATCTTAAAGAGTCGAGTAGGAGTCAGATATGATTGGTTTATGATATATAGTTGTATCATTCTGTAATTAATAGATGGAGACACCCCGATCGGAGACTCCAGAATTTCTTCCCACTCCTCCCCCTGTATATCAGGGATGAGCCTTTCCCATTTCCCTTTAGGCCACTCATCCATTTTGGAAGACCAAAATGTGAAAGGGTCCAAACCCACCCTGACAGTATTGATATTTTGTTCTAGATACTCCCACACCATCCTCTCCATTCGTTCACTACGTGTAAGACTTGAACTCTCATGTGATGGTGCACAAGTTAGTCAAAAAAAGTGTGAAAGGACTCACAGAAATTGCTTATTCCCCTTCCACCACTGCTGCTAATATTCTGGCGCTGATGAATTAACTGACCAGAGATTGGAAGTCTACAGCTGCGATGCAAACTATGTGCTTCACTGCTGTTTGGGGAAAAGCTCTCTTAAGGTTGTATAAAAGTGGGTTTCGACACTCCAGCATTCGTGGGTCCCATCTGGCAAAATTTGGTTTTATAACGTGGATCTAATAGAGTGGCAACCCAGTAGTCAGCATTATTCCTAATCATAACTATACAGGGATCATGTTACAGATAGTGCAGCAAGAAGGCACTCATGTCAGGCTCTACCATGAGGTCCAAGCCCATTGTTAGGCATCAGATTCCTGCGTTTGCTCTGCAGGAATCCAGACCCTCACATTCTGCAGTCTCCTGCTGTTTATCTACTGCAGAGGAGATTGCCTTGCAGCAAATCTCTCCAGAGGCCAAGTCCTTCTGTCCATCTTCGGAGCATGCTCATGAGACGATCTCACATTGGAGATCAGGAGTCATGTGCTCAGGTCATGTTCCAGATCTCATTGGTCCATCTCGGAGATCTGGAGGCTTCCGGAAGGTCCCGGCTGCTATAAGAGGCGCTGCTGTGTGAATGAGGATGGATGCATGAATCTGGTGAATGACTCATTTGAAACCCCTACCCTCTGATATTACGTATGTGGTTAGGGATTGAGTTTTACTACCAGCGCGCCTCTGCTTCATCATCCACAGTTGCAAACGTCCGACATTGTGCTTGCATATTAGCATTGTCATGTAGCAGCAGTGTCCCACGCTGCGCTGCAGTAGCAGCACTCCTTGGCGTCCGCAGTTGCGACGTCGCACACATGGTAGGTCTAGAGGGACGCAGTCCCGCTGTCCTTGGCTCTGCTCCTGTGACCAGATACCGTGTGTGCAACTATTCTGAGCACTGTGACTTCAACAGGCTCAGCCCTATTGTGTTTGTCTTGTGTTTTGGCATCTGACTCAGATTGCTCTGCGCACCTGGGTGAAGTTTAACCCCGTGCGCATCCCCACCATATTGCTCCTGTCACCTACTGCACAGTGGACCCTGAGCGGCGAACACACTTTATTTTTATTTAGTGCGTTCCACCGTTCCTAACACCAATGCAGAGTTGGTGACTGGGTAACAATGAGGCTCGTTTCCTCCGTCCCATCCCGCTAACCACGGACACAGGGGAGAATTAGGCTGGAGTCACACTAACCTGCGCAAAATACAGTCAGTATTTTACATGCGTAATACGGATGACAGACCCCTAAACAGTGCTCCGTATGTCATCCGTAATCAAGGTGTGGTCGCGTATTTTGCGCATGTCAGCATCTGTATGTAATCCGTATGGCGAGATTTTCTCGCAGGCTTGCAAAATGGACATATAATGGAGCCCTATGACAGTTTTAATAAAGAAATGAAAGAATAGACAGACACATAGAATGTATGTATGTATATATATATATATATATATATATATATATATATATATATATATATATATATATATATATATATATATATATATTCATTCTATGTGTTTATATCTATTCTTTCATTTCTTTATTAAACCTGTCAGTGTGAGTTTACTGTATAGCGCACTGAATTGCCGGCTTTGCTAAAAGACACCTGGTGCGTATTTCTCGCAAGTCACACATGTGGTCCCTGTGTAATCAGTATTTTTTGCGCACCCATAGACTTGCATTGGCGTATTACGGGCGTAGTACGCTGACAATCGCAGCATGCTGCGAGTGGCACGGAGTGTAGGATACTGAGGAGAAATATACACCTGGTGCGAGGGACCCCATAGAGAATCATTGGTCCGTGTCTAATGCGTGCTTTTTGCGCCTCTCACTCTCCCGTATTCCTCGCCAGTGTGACCCCGGCCATATCCTCTTCATCTGACATTGTTCACCCATCACTTCTGCCTCCATTTGCTCCTCGGATCTTGCACCTTCGATAAGTTTGTCTTATCACCAGCCCCTCCTTGATCGCAGTACTCCACCCTCTCTCCCTTGGCACCCGTCTGTGTGATGACAGTCGTGAACTTAAAGACCATGTTATCCCTTCCGCAACCTCCTCTGCTTCCTCTTCTTCTAGGACCACCATCTCCTCCCACAGGCTATTCGAAGTCTGCTCCAGCATATAGATGACCGGAATAGTGATGCTGATGACAGCGTAGTCAGCGCTAACCATTTTAGTAGCGCTTTCGAAAGTCTTAATCTGTGCCCACTCTGTAAACATGATATGCGCCACATCCATACTGCGTGGGCCCAGGCGACATGACATACTGAGTCAGGGCTCGTTGCTGCTGCCACAGTTGCTGCAACATGTGCAGAGTGGAATTCCGCCATGTCAGCACATCGCATATTAAACTGTTAACCGGCATGGACAAGGACCTCTATCGATTGCAAGTCGATGACCAGAGGTGTGCAAACGGCAGAAATAAACACACTGCATACATGCTTTCTGGAGCAGCTCACCCAGCACCCAGGCCAGGGAAAGTGGCTGAGTAAACACTGTACAACCAGGTTGAGGATGTGAGCCATGCAAAAATTCAGCCTTGAGAGATGTCCACAACGCTTCAGCTGTAAGACTGATCTCCAAGGCATATCAATTTTAAGACTGCCTTATTGCAGTGAGCCCTGCCTGCACAGTACAGAGGTGGTGGAGCCGGTTCGTTCTGCACTGTTGGAACGAGTCTTGTGAAGGCAGAGGTTGAGGGAGCAGGTGAGGCCCTAGAGGAGATGGAGGAGGCAGAAGCAATGGAGTAAGTGTTAAATGTAGAGGTTTGGCCTGCAAGCCTTGGGGATTCCAAGACTTGTGGAGCAGCGCCTGTCCCCACAGCCACCAGAGTCACCCAGTGCCCAGTCAGCAACATGTAATGCCTTTGGCCATGCTTACTCGTCCAAGTGACTGTGGTGAAATGCATCCTGGCAAACAGACTTTGTCAAGGAATGGGTCATGCCTGCTATACGCCGGTGTAGGGCAGGCACAGATTTCTTAGAAAAGTAATGGTGACTGGGTAATTGGTACTGGGGGACTGCAACGGCCATCAGCTTTCAGAAACGGTCTACCAAATCGGAAAGGCAGCATGTCCGTGACCAACAAATTTTAGATGGTGGTTTTCAACCTCTTAGCTTTGTTATGCGTAGAAGGAAACAATCTTTTATGTGACCACAACTGTGGAACCATGGGCTGGCTGCAATGCTGTGAGAGGGTGGAGTGCAGTGAACCAGATAAACTGCTGGACCGTGAGAGAGGTGCAGGCGGAGATGCTACTGTGGCTTGAGAAACTTGTGGTGTAATAATTCTCAGAGATCAGTCAAAAAACAGCAGGCATGTCAGCTTCCATTACAGCTGAAGGTGGCCTCTCAGTCAGCGTGACTCAAGCGGGTAAAGAACCCAAGGTTCTGCGGTCAAAGACCTGCATCTCATTACTTGGCAGTCACGGTAACAGAAGAGGAAGAAGCAGCAGATGTGATTGATGGGGTGGCTGATGGTTGTTGAGGTCTGCTGGTTCGCTTTTTTTGCGCAGTGGGATTACCACAGTAAAGCATGTTGATTGCGCATGTGAAGGGTCATACATGTAGTAGTCAAATTATTGCACTTTACCTCAACTCAGTTTTTTTTTTTTGCAAAGTTGGCAGATTACGTGAGTTAGCTCATCCTTTGCAGTGTCAAAAAAGGCCCAGGCTGCAGACCCTGCTGGTCAGAGGCACAGTTGTGGCCGAGGGTGCATCACTCGTCGTGACTGCATCACTACGTGTCTGGCGCAACGTAACAACCTCGTCTTGCTCCTCAGA
This sequence comes from Dendrobates tinctorius, assembly GCF_039654945.1. Lineage (NCBI taxonomy): Eukaryota > Metazoa > Chordata > Amphibia > Anura > Dendrobatidae > Dendrobates > Dendrobates tinctorius. The sequence continues at coordinate 16,825,728 of NW_027361827.1, forward strand.
TCTACTCAGTTGTGTGCCTCCATGTTCATGCCAACTGGGATCTAACATCCTGTGTTACCACATTCCTCACCACTGGAGTCACCCCTCTCCTCCTCTTGCCCTGACAGCATAGAACAGTCTGCGTAAGCCTCAGATATCCGAGTCTCATCAGAATTACCTCCCTCCCCACCAGGGGTTAACGTCTGGTGACGAGGATCAGGATGCTGTTCGGACTGTACTTCTTCCTATCCCAGATCAAAGAGAAAATATTTTGCCCACTGATGCAGATTTCCTCCTCTTGACTCTGCAAATCCTTTGAGTACATTTCTGATTAACATGCCATAGAATGTGTGAAATGCTCTTCAGACTCACCCATCTGTGGTTCCATACAGTCAGTTGAACGGTTGGACAGTTGGTACGCGGGGGGGGGGGGGCATGGGGAATTTTTTTGGGTGTGATGTTGAGGTGGAAGAAGAGGTGGAGAGGCCACTTGAAGCTGCACTTGCCATTCACTCGAGTACATGCTCTGGGTATCATCAATAAGGTGTACCGCTGTGCATCTGCCAAAGAAAGGTAGTGGTGTAGCCTGTCCAGTAACAAGTTGTCAGTTGCCTTTGCATAGGACGTGACTAGTGATGAGCGAGCACTAAAATGCTCGGTTACTTGTTGCTCGGGTCGAGCAATTTGTAATACTAAAGTACTCAGACAGAACAAGGAGCCCAATGTAAGTCTATGGGAAACCCAAGCATTTTTACCGCGATCCCCCCGGGGGGGGGGGTCCTTTTAAGGTCCAAAAATGTCTGAAAATGATGGAAACATTGCTCAAATGATACGGGATCATCATGGCAAATGTCCGTGGAAGCATTTCTGACTCCTACGTCACAGCTGTAAACAATGTTTTACGCCATTTTCAGGCACACCAAAGAACATGCATAAAAGAAACCAAAATGGATTTTGCTGGGAAATATGTTGTTAAGGAACAGCATTTCCAGGGTAATGACTTGTATATAATGCCAAATAACTAACCCCAAACAAAAATGTTCCTCCACCACTTGGGCTATGTTCACATGCAGCGTGTTTGATGCGTTCAACTTTAGCATTGCTTTCAACCAATACAATGACATTACCCAGTGAATGCATCTGTAACATTTAACAACCCTAGCTGGCCATGTGTTGTGTGACACATAAGCAGACACATCTTGTTTCATTTATGAAGGATGGACTCAGTCACAGAGCCTATTTTTACAGGGGCATCAGGCAGCATTAATCTTCTTAAAGGGCCATTATTAAACAGTGGGTCTCCTATACTGTTGCCTATGAAGTGAGTGGCTGCGCTGCCAAAAATTAGGACGCACCCCAATACCCCTTTCATGAGATGTACAGGAGGGCCTCCTGAAAAAATGTTGCATTGAATGCAAGGCCTGGCCTGCCCCGAAGTTACATGCACCACAATAAAAGCTTCAGCAGATGTACTTGAGGGCCTCATGACAATTGTTCCCATTAGAAGAAAGTGTGTCTCCTATACCGTTTGCTTATGCATTGAATGCAAGGCCTGCCCTGCACTAATGTTACATGCACTCCAATAACCCTTTGAAACCATGTACTGGATGGCCACATGAAACAAAAGTTCCCATTATTATTTTTTTACCACCATAAGTTTTGTCGATGAAGTGAATACAAGGCCTGGCCGTAATTTGCTCGCACCACAATCACCCTTGGAAGAAAAGTGGAGGAAGGTCTCCTAAAAAACTTTTCACATTACAAAGTAGAGGTTCACCTATACTTGGAATGCCCATCCATGCCCAGGGGGGTATACATCAACAGTGTGCATCAAACATTGGAAACCAGTAACATGGTTTCCTACACAGTTGCTGCTGGAAAGGTCCATGTGTTTATTAAAGATATGGCGGGGAAATTGTTGGATGAGGTGATCTGGAAACAGGGAATAGTGATGGCAGGAATGGTAATGTACAGGATTTAACAACAGCGGTGGCTATGGGAAATATGACATCCAGGAAACAGCCTACAATTAGTTGTGTAACCACCAATTACCAGAATGCGTTTCATGGCCTTCAGAAGATCGGTGTAACAGATGCATGTGTGAAGCTTGGCATAAAAAATGACCGTAAAAATATGTTGCCAAAGACACACGAGTCCGCAAAGTGCAACATGTTCGTGAGATACTGAATTACAGAAAGCAGATCAGTGTTAGAGGAAAGCCAAACAAACTGATGGATGCTCATGAAAAACTAAGTTTAAAGAGGAGTGCACCGTCCATAACTATCAACACACCCGTGGGACAAGGATCTTCCTCTTCATCCATACATATTAAAAATATCAAAATATCAACCGAAAATTTGTTCTGGTGTAACAAACACTGTTAAAGGAATGCCACTAAACGTAGATAACCACTACCCTGGGAAACACTAGATTTCCTCTTTACAAGATATGGACGATGATGGTATTGATGACAACTTTGAAATTTACCACATCCACAAGATGATGAAGATCACAGCTGCAAAAAAAGGCCGTGAATATCTGGAAATTCATTTTCTCTTGGACAAACTTTACCTCTTACTAAAGTGGTACAGAATGATGCATATACAGCTCCCATGTCTACTCAGCATAACACTTAGCCACCTTTATTGCACACAAAGGCTCTAGCCAACGTGTCACGGACACTTGTCACAAAGGAGGCCAATTCATCAGTAGGGCCCACTCAGAGTACGTCTAACTCTTTAGAAGACCCAAAAATGACCATTATTAATTTGCATCCAAGAGAGTAAGATATTGTGGAGCTTTTTTGTGTACGAGTTGCCTTGAAGCACACCCGCTTGTTGAGTTCAGGAATTGCAGACGTTGTGTTTCTAAGAAAGGAAGATGCAGTTGGTGCCTACAAAAAATACAACAGATACCTAGATGGACAACCAATGAAAAGCAATATTCCTTTGAATGGTAGTGTGATACATCAGACCAACCAATATTTCTAAGAATAAGTGACACATCAAAGAAGGTTAATGTCGAAGAAACACAAACTCCTCCTCCTCCAGTGTGGCATAAAATCCTCAAGCTGAAGCTGATCCTGCTACTATCTTATCCCCTTCATGACCGGAGCTTTTTTTTTTATTTTTTTGTTTTTCGCTCCCCTTCTTTCCAGAGCCATAACCTTTTTATTTTTCCGCCACTATGACCATGTGAGGGCTTATTTTTGGCGGGACGAGTTGTACTTTTGAACAACATCATTGGTTTTAGCATGTCGTGTACTCGAAAACAGGAAAAAAATTCCAAGTGCAGTGAAATTGCAAAAAAAAGTGCAATTTCACACTTGTTTTTTGCTAGGTTCACTAAATGCTAAAACTGACCTGCCATTATGATTCTCCAGGTCATTACGAGTTCATAGACACCAAACATGTCAAGGTTCTCTTTCATCTAAGTGGTGAAAAAAAATTCGCAAGTTTAACGGGAAGCGCTAGTTAAATGCCCACTGTCAGCACTTGACAGCGGGATTTAACTAGTTAATAGGCACGGCTGGATGGAAATTCCGCCCATGCCTATTGCGGGCACCTGTCAGCTGTTCATAACAGCTGACATGTCGCGGCTTTGAGGTGGGCTCACCGCCGGAGCCCACCTCAAAGCAGGGGAGTCTGACTGCTGACATACTATCCCGTCAGTCAGAAAGGGGTTAAAAATCACTCTTTAAATCCTCAGGGTTATCAGCAGTCATCCAACCACCTGCATTTAAGATTAAGCTCTGAGGAGACCAACACAACTTGGAGACTGTAATAAGATTGACAATTCACCTATGGGCCCAGAGACTACTTAAAAAACAAAAAAACAAACATTTTTCGTTTTGTTTTACGCTGGTGATGATCACCAGGAGGTAGCTGATGTTTTTAAGGAGTGTGGCATCAAACATTGGACAATTTATCCTATTCACAGTATTGTAGTACAGTTCACCTTTGTTGTGGGGCAGTTGCGTTATTGCATCAAGAATTTCTGCTTTCCCCTTGCTCTAGTATTGTGATACAGCACAATTATGGTTCTACTGTGCTGTAAAGGGAAGCTGAAAAAAAAAAGCCTGAACAACTTGTTTACATTTCTTCAATAATCTTTCAACTGAAAAGATAATCGTTGTTTGGTACTGTTAGGCTATGTGCCCACGTTGCGTGTTAAAACGCACACTGAAAACCAGACTCCTTCCCAGAAATCGCACGTTTTTTTTCCCGCGCGATTTCACCGCGATTTTCTCAAGCACTTTCCAAGCGATTTGAAGCATCGCTTGGAAAGTGATTGACAGGTTTGTCACACTCGTCAAACAGTGTTTGACAAGTGTGAGCAGCTTTTTACTATTGAGGCTGCCTATGCGGCATTAATAGTAAAAGATAAAATGTTGAAAATGATAAAAATAAAAAAAATAAAAAAATCGGGGTATATTTACCTTCCAACGTCCCGCGCTGTATTCCCGGCCTAAGCGTTTCCAGTAATGCCTTGCGAGACCTGTGATGACGTTGGTCTCGCGTTACTATAGCGATCTCGCGAGACCGCTAGAGTCACGCGAGACTACGTCACTACAGGACCTTGCTGCAAGGCATTACTGGAAACGCTTAGGCCGGGAATGCAGCGCGGGACGTCGGAAGGTAAATATACCCCGATTGTTTTGTTTTTTTTTTACAGGGGTATGGTACCCAGGGCCTGGGGGACAGTCTCCTCTCCTCCACACCGTGGGTACCAACCGCACATGAGACGCTTAACTTCCGGCATGGTGGGCATAGCCACATGTGGGAAGTAAGCGATTCTCATGCATTCCTATGGGTGCGGAATCGCGGCAATTCTTTGCGATTCCGCACAAAAGAATGAGCATGCTGCGGTTTTTTCCGCGATGCGATTCCGCCGCGGAAAAAAGCGCAGCATTAGCACAGCATGTGCGGAATGCCATAGGAATGCATGGGGGGCGTTCTGTACACGATTTTTAAACATTTTCACAGCGTTTTTGCGCCGAAAGTCGCGGCAAAAACGCTTAAAAATCGCATCATGGGCACATAGCCTTAATATTGGAATTCCTACAAATGAATCTCAAGACCTTCATATTCCTTTAAATGGGGGGGAAGTTACTAAGTGTCCACCGACTGGTTTAGACAAATACATTTTTTAGGCCTAATTAATGTTTCACACTAACAAATGTAATCCAGAACTGTTCAATATGAATTATGTCTAGCAATAGGTCGTATAATGCTGTATATAAGGGAAAAAGAAAAATTGCTATTCATCTTGTTTTGCATCTACAGATCACTTGTGTTGATCACGTGACTTGTCATAGGGGTTGTGACTTGTCACATGATACATTGGGAAATGGACGAGCACACCTAAACGGCTTGGAGCCCTAGCTCCTCCCAATCCCCGACTGCCTACACTTACCTGTTCCAGTTCCAAGAGGTACATATTCTTGTGTACAGAAGAAAATAGAAAGTTGCACAGGTTTGCCACATTGTAGATACAATGTATTCCTTACACTAGTACAACATTATGCAGGTCTCGGGACAATGGAAAGCTCAATTTTCTGTCAAATATATTGAGTCATGTAGGATTCTAGGCTGTCAAGCGGGAGAACACTAGCCAGGAGAACCTCTAAAATCTCCAGTTTAAAATGACTGGTGGAGCACGCAGTAAACCCAAATTATGCCATTTCAGGACACACGTAGAGATTTACCTGGTCAGCCAATGTCTTTTTCTTGGAATATATTCTGTGTAATGCACTATGAGCAGTTACACAATAAGGACACTTGTTGTTCGCACTGGTAGCTACAATGATCAGTTCTTTGTCAGCTTTGGTCAGATTTACTACAAAAAAAAATAAAAAAATAAAAATAATATGTATTAGTCATTTTACAGCATCTATGAGCAAACCAATTCATCTATATAGCAGTTAAAATTAAAAAGGATATGCAATCTTCAAATAAAATATGTACAGAAAAACCACCTGTTTTAGGACACTGTCACATCTCTAGTCGTATGTGGTAATAGGGCATATACGGTAGATGTCGTAAAGGAGGGTTCCTCCATGGCTGACCCCCACCCACCATAAGACCCCTTCTAAGAGCTAATGCTAAGAGTCCCTACAAACTGACTTTCATGTATTAAATACCGGGTGAGTCATAAAGGACGGATGTATTTGAAGTGGCTATAACTCACCACCAGGTGGAGGTAGAGATGTGCGGGAGGCGGGGTTATGTTTGTGAGGTGAAAGCATTGTTTTTATTTTAGTTTCAGTTTAAGCTATGGTGCCGTGGACGATAGAACATCGCGTTTTTGCGTACGACAGTTTTGTCAAGAATAATGAGTGTATCACAGCCGTTCAGCGTGAGTTTCGGCGTCATTTCAATATTCACAGAAATCAAGCTGTTCCCGCTCGTAACACTATCCTACGTTGGGTTGAAGCACTCCGTACACGAGGTACACTAATGAACAAACGACCACCGGGGGCTCCACGAACGGCACGTACCGCTGCACAGCCCTAAGGTAACGGTGTGGTGCGCTATGGGCAAATATGGCGTGATCGGTCCGTACTTTTTCGAAGGCGATAATGGCAATACTGTTACCGTGAACTCACAACGTTATATCGCCATGATAAATAACTTCTTTGTTCCTGAGTTACGACGGCAACATATCCCCATCTCTAGTGTGTGGTTTCAACAAGATGGGGCAACGGCCCACACAGCCGGAGCAACAATGAACGTTCTTCGCCCTCTCTTCCCTGGTCGCATCATTTCCAGGTTTGGCGATATTAATTGGCCTCCTAGGTCCCCAGACCTGTCCATGTGCGATTATTACTTATGGGGTCACCTCAAATCACGTGTATACAAGCTTAAGCCTCGATCATTACAAGAACTGAAGGAAGCTATTCGAGTGGAAGTTGCCCAAATCGACAGAGTTGTGTTGGAACGTGTTGATGCCAACTTCCAAGAACGCCTTTGGAAATGCATCACTGATAATGGCCACCACATGGCAGATGTTGTTTTCCACACTTGAATTTGTCAAATGCTATTAGTATACGTAACCAAATCTGTGAATACATTTATATTTAATAAATATTTAACGATTTTATGATTAGTTTAAAAACGTCCGTCCTTTATGACTCACCCGGTACTAAATTTCCCCTGTAGCAGTCAATACAGAAAATGCATGGCGGGAGCTTCCACCATGTTAACATGTGATTGTGGTGGGTTTATAAAGACAGCCAGACCCAAGGTGATCAGCTTTTCAACAAGATGGCCTCAATATACGAAGACATTATTGCGCTTAATACACTCCCCCCCCCCCCCCTTTAACTGGTTGTTAGCCATAAAAGCAGCATAGTACAGTTCCCAGTCACATCCCAGATGGAACCATTAGTGGATTTACAGGAAAATGCTCTATGGGCAGTACATATAAAAGGCATGAGTTTTCCCCTTGAGAAAATCAGATTTTTTTGATGATTGCTCCCTAGCGACAAATAGCAACGTGACTGTAGAACAGCACCAGTATTGCCAGGCTTCTGTCATATACTCTGTAAATGAGATTCAATCTTTGCCGCTTCTCGATACAAAATGTCACATTGCTCACCAGCATAAACAGTTCTTTTATACCAGGTCAAGACCATCATGTATTGACCAACAGGGGTTAATCAATTAGCCTATTGCAAATATATGTAAATTGCATATACATAAGTCAAAACCCACAAGTTACATCAAACGTGCATGTATATTGTTATAGCACGTGTAGAAAATGCAAGGTAAAAAAAAAAAAGTTGCGTTGGGGCCTTAGTCTGGAATAAAACAATACTAATATTACAGTGTGACATTTTGGTTTTTTTTTTGCATCTCCATAATGCTGTCCAGCACTTTTGATCAAAGATGTCCAAGTACAGACTGGTGCATGACATATCCAGTGAAGACGAGGAGCTGTATGATTAATACAGAGATGTATAGAGACCAATAAAAAACAAAACAAAACCCAGAGAAACTGAGTATAGCCATACATCATCCCCTGAAGCACCCTTTATTTTTTTTTGTGTGTTTTAAACTTTAGGGTTTTAACCACTTTTTTTTCACCTTTAACTAGTGATGAGAGAACATGCTTGAACAAGGCATTATCCAAGCACGCTTGGGTACTAAGTCTCTGCTGTAATCCCTGCACGTGATGTGGCTGTCAAACAGCCGCGAGACATGCAGCTGCGGCAACTTGAACATAGTAATCAAGCACACCAAAGATACTCTTCACACCTGAGCGTGCTGGGATAACCCCTTATCAGAGCATGTTCGCTCAACACTATTTACAGTGCCTCGCAAAAGTATTCGGCCCCCTGGAACTTTTCCACCTTTTCCCACATATCATGCTGCAAACAAAGATACCAAATGTACATTTTTGGCGAAGAATCAACAAGTGGGACACAATTGTGACGTTGAACAAAATTTATTGGTTATTTTAAATTTTTGTGGAAATTCAAAAACTGAAAAGTGGGGCGTGCAATATTATTCAGCCCCTATACTTTCAGTGCAGCAAACTCACTCCAAAAGTTCATTGTGGTTCTCTGAATGATCCAATGTTGTCCTAAATGACTAATGATGATAAATATAATCCACCTGTGTGTAATCAAGTCTCCGTATAAGTGCACCTGCTCTGTGATAGTCTCAGGGTCCTGTGATGCACAGAGAGCATCATGAAGACCAAGGAACACAACAGGCAGGTCTGATACTGTTGTGGAGAAGTTTAAAGCTGGATTTGGATACAAAATGATTTCCAAAACTTTAAACATCCCAAGGAGCACTGTGCAAGTGATCATATTGAAATGGAAGGAGTATCATACCACTGCAAGTCTACCAAGACCCGGCCGTCCCTCTAAACTTTCATCTCAAACAAGGAGAGGACTGATCAGAGATGCAGCCAAGAGGCCCATGATCACACAGGATGAACTGCAGAGATCTACAACTGAGGTGGGACAGTCTGTTCATAGAACAACAATCAGTCGTACGCTGCACAAATCTGGCCTTTATAGAAGAGTGGCAAGAAGAAAGCCATTTCTCAAAAGATATCCATAAAAAGTGTTTAAAGTTTGCAACAAGCCACCTGGCGGAGACACCAAACATGTGGAAGAAGGTGCTCTGGTCAGATAAAACAAAAAAATAAAAAAATAATCGCACTTTTTGGCAACAATGCAAAACGATATGTTTGGCGTAAAGGCAACACAGCTCATCACCATGAACACACCATCCCCACTGTCAAATATGGTGGTGGCAGCAACATGGATTGGGCCTGCTTTTCTTCAGCAAGGACAGGGACGATGGTTAAAATTGATGGGAAGATGGATGGAGCCAAATACAGGACCATTCTTGAAGAAAACCTGTTGGAGTCTGCAAAAGATCTGAGACTGGGACGGAGATTTGTCTTCCAACAAGACAATGATCCCAAACAAAGCATAATCTACAATGAAATGGTTCACAAATAAACATATCCAGGTGTTAGGCTGTGTGCACACGCTGCGGATTTTGCTGCGGTTCCGCAGCGGTTTTGGCCGCTGCGGACCCGCAGCAGTTTTTGCTGCGGTGTACAGTACCATGATTCCCTATGGGAATCAAAAACCGCAGTGCAGACGGTGCGGAATTTTCCACGCGGATTATCTGCGGTTTTCAATCCGCAGAAAGAATTGACATGTCAATTTTCTGCAGATTCACCTGCGGTTTGCCATCTCCTCCATTGAGGAGATGAAAAACCGCAGGGCCAAACCGCAGAGCAATCCGCAGGTAAAATCGCAGGTCTTTTTACCTGCGGTTTCACCTGCGGATTTTACAAAATCCGCGCGGATGAATCCGCACCTAATCCGCAGCGTGTGCACACAGCCTTAGAATGGCCAAGTCAAAGTCCAGACCTGAATCCAATGGAGAATCTGTGGAAAGAGCTGAAAACTGCTGTTCACAAATGATCTCCATCAAACCTCACTGAGCTCGAGCTGTTTGCCAAGGAAGAATGGGCAAGAATTTCAGTCTCTCGATGTACAAAACTGAGAGACATACCCCAAGCGACTTGCAGCTGTAATCGCAGCAAAAGGTGGTGAAAGAAAGTATTAAGTTATAGGGGCCGAATAATATTGCACGCCCCACTTTTCAGCTTTTGAATTTCCACAAAAATTTAAAATAACCAATAAATTTTGTTCAACTTCACAATTGTGTCCCACTTGTTGTTGATTCTTCACCAAAAATTTACATTTGGTATCTTTATGTTTGAAGCATGATATGTGGGAAAAGGTTGAAAAGTTCCAGGGGGCCGAATACTTCCGCAAGGCACTATTTTCTGATCATTATTCAATGGGGGAGTGAGGGGGTGGGTTCCAGTATCAGAACTGCTCGCGTTTTTTATTTTAGCAAAAACGCAACAAAAGACATTAAGGTTTCCACCTTCGCTTTTCCACCGACTTGTATACAGTGTTGCATGGGCAGAAATGTCAGAACAATGCACATGTTACTTATAAAAAAAAGATTAAGAAACATGAAATTATTAAAAGATGTTCAAAATCTTGAACATATCAAGTCGTTTTAGTTCTTTTGAGTGATTTTTCTGATTGTTTTTCTCCATTGGTTTCTGCATGAAAAAGACTGAGCCCGACTCTGCAAAGCTTTCATGCTAGAATTCCAACCTCGAAAAGTCAATATATGGGTGCAACTTGGTGGTGGCCCAATTTTTTTCAACTTTGCTTTTTCACACCAGTTTCGACAAAAGGTGGGATGGGACGATGGCATGGTGATAACCACTCGTCAAATTTATGACAAGCTGCAGCATTTGCTACTCCACAAAATCTTACTTCAGTAAGGAGTGGAGTAGGATTTATGGCGAGGCGCACACATGTACTCCGCTGGCTCATCACTCCAGATTCATGAAGGGGCATTCGTCTCTTGATGAATCCGGACCATCTGACTCCTGCAACCCCTCCTCATCAAAACTGGTGTGAACGATGTAGGTCTTGGCAAAATTGGGTCCCATGCATGCACGTGATCTAAAGCTTTAAGGTTGGATTCAAACAGCAATGTTAGCTTTTTCCCTGCATTTTATTAAGATTATGACTTTTGTGTTAGTAGCCAAAATAAGAAAAGTGCATTTACCGCTTTCTTTGTTTATAAGGACGTCATAATAAGCAAAAAATGCTCTGAACTCATTGGGTCGGTGTGACATTACTTTGAAAACGTTTGGTAAAAAGCCACCCTAAGGAAAACAAGAGATGTGTAAATGTGACATCATGCATTTCTATAGACTTTAAAATATTTTAAAGCGTAACTACACTTAAGAAAATATGATCTAAAAACATTTACTATGCATGCACAAAAAAAAAAACCCCACCTCTAATCCACCATTTTTAGTTTCATATCCAATGCATTAGAGCAATAGATTGGTTTCTCTTTTTCAAGGCATTTCATTAAAGCGTTCTTACCAAAATCCCAGTGAGATGTCATAGTGTACACGTTTACAGCCAAAACCACCCATTTTTAAACCTGTCCACCTTTGCACATATCGCACCTTCAAGGATGGCTCCATTTATCCTCCAGTTGCCATTGGAACCATCCTGTTGTAGTTCCACTGCTCCTGGTCATTTATGTGCAGTAGCTCAGCTGGCTTCTGCCACTCTTGGACCTGTCTAAGGCTAGTTTCACATTAGCGTTTTTTAGCGCTGCGCTTCGTGCGCAATAGAAATGCATCATGCGTTTGCGTTTTTTAGGCGCATATGTGGCGCCCCTGAGGGTTAAGTCGCCACAGAGGTACTGCACCTCCTCCTGAGGTGTGGTACCCCACTATGCAGGTAAGGTGGAGACACCTGACCACACTCATCCCACATGCACACCAGTAGTGTAGCAGAGCAACCTTTGTGGCTCCATGCTTGGAACACGAAGAGTGCTGGGAGGTGGGTGGAGCTTAGACTGCATAAGAGAGCAGAGAATATTTGGAAAAGGTCAGTCTGAGAGGAGATCCCCTGAGAGGGATGGAGTGAAGGAAGTGCTGCAGCAGACTCCTGGGACCTTGAGCTGCTGGCACAGGAAAGAGCCATAGAAAGCCTGATTCTTCAGAAGGAAGATAGTTTAGTACAGAATGTAAGGAGAAGAGAACTAAGGACTAGGGTCAGAGCAGAGCCCTTACTCAAGTTTGAAGCACATGGCCGGGGTCCAGTCCCTGAGGTTGTATGGATACTGATGTTCCTGCAGAAGAAACCGGAGGAATAGAAGTCATCACCACTTTATTCCCATCTAAGACTTGGGGGCACAACAGCAACGTGGGTGAGCCAGGACATGATAGCAAGGAGTCCCCGAAGTAGGCTACAGCTGTCTGCCGTACAAGTAGAGTTCTAAGTAACATCAAGAAGGAGGAACTTGGGTTTAAAATGCAACTACAAGTACTTCAGATTAGGCGCTAGTGTGGAGACGTTCAGAGAAGGCACATGTTGGAGGAGTGCTGGAAAGCTGTACTTTACCTTGCCTGGGAGTTGGCTGAGCCCCTGACCTGGAGGACACAGCACCGAAGCGGGCACCTGTATGCGCAACAGACTGAGTAAAGCTTTGGAACTACATGCCCTTGTGTCCTCCACTTATTCTTGCGCCTTAGACCCGGTTCTGCTACATCTACTTCTTTACATCATCTCCCCACTTGCCAACCTCATCTACTCTGCCCTGGGACTACAGCTCCACCTGTGGGGAGCTTCAACATCATTTCTGCACCACACCACCAGTCCCAGAGAAGCAACCCTGCAGCGCTGGTCAACCTGACCAGAAACTACAGGTGGCGTCACGAATCATCTCAACAACTTTATCCCCATCACTCTACCCCTTTTACATTGACTGCCTGAGGCCACGGATTGGGTCACTGCCACGGTGACATCTCCCATTGAAGTCAACGGGCCCGGCACAGAGCACCCCACGGCCTCTGGGGGGGTGAGTCACATGTGTTTCAACCAGTTTCTAGCCATGTTAACTCTTAAAATGCTTGCGATTTCAGATGCAGGCGTGCGCACAAAAACGCGTGCAAACGCTAGACCATGCGCCCACCATGTTAAACATAGGGGCGCATGGCACATGCGCATGGACACGCAAGATGTGCTGTGATGAAAAACGCTAATGTGAAACCAGCCTTAGGCCTTATTTACAGTGCAGACTTAATTGTAGGAAGCAGCAGTGTTTGTAACCAAAGAGGAGCAAGGTACTGGAGCTGTATACAGGGGCAGAGAAGAGATACCGCAGGAGGAGATTGTAAATTGGGGCGCAGATTATTGGGCTATTTTTTGCCTTGTTCTGAGAGACCAGTTATATGAAACTCAATCCTCTGTCATACAATCATTGCAAAAAGTGTTGCAAAGTTGAAATTGTTCCCAAAAAGAGGTATTTCTCCCAGAAAATTATTGCAAGTACAGTTTTGTTATATCCATAGTTTATTTCTTCTGTGTGTATTAGAACACCACAAGAAAAAAAAAAGTTGTTGAAACAATTTTGGTATGGTGTCAAGCATGTGATCCTCATTCAAATTCATATGTGGCAAGTAACAGGAGTGGGCAATATGAAAATCACACCTGAATCCAGATAAAAAAGGGAAGTTCTCAATCTTTGCATTGTGTGCGCCACAGCAAGCATTGAGAACAAAAAGAACTGAGGACTTGAGAACCAAAATTGTTGATTAACATCAAGGATACAAGTCCATTTCCAGAGATCTTGATTTTCTGTTGTCCACATAATTAAGTTTACAACCTATGGCACTGTAGCTAATCTCCCGAGATGTGGATGGCAGAGAGAAATTGATTAAAGGTTGCAATAAAGGATGGTCCAGTTAAGCAGCCCCAAAGGGAAAAAAAAAAACCAAAAAACACATTTACAGTGTTACAAATGGGTGTGCATGTAGCCTGTAAGCATAAGCTCACATTGGCCACTGGAAAAAAAACCAAAAAAAAAAAACCAGACAAACATAAGTTAATACCCTGCAGTAAATATAGTGCATGAAAATTATGTAGGGTATTTACGGTAGTTAATTTTTATTAAAAAAAAAAAAATCCTAACGCCTTCCCACCACTTCACGTGACCCTTGTTGGGACGGTCCTAGTATTAAAACCTTACAGTTTGTAAAGTGACATGCATGGGGATAAGGGCAATTATCACCTGAGCAATACTAAGGAAATCCAGAAAACATGATCTGTTGGTGGACCTTGAGGACTGGAGTTGGGGAACCCTGTTCTAGGACAACCAAAGCCCAAACCCAGGCTGCATCCTTTAATGCTGGGGCTCTTACAAACTGCAGATGGGAGAGCCAGGATTAATGTACTAGTGAACGGACTGCAAGGCCCCAGCCGTCCGGAAGACACAGGGAGACGAGCCAGAACCAGGTCTGGACAAATGTTATTAGGCTCGCTAGCCATAAGGTAGAGCGTTGGTATTCCGGGGGATGGTAGTGACTTATGGCCGTCAGTGGAGAAGGGGATCCACTGAAGAGTTTGTGACCAGTCATCACATCTCGTTCAACCATTGGGCAGTGGAAACGGAACACTTGCCTTGAAGGCTGCAAGAGTTGATGGCTGGAACTAAGGTCACATTCCTGAAAATGGAGGGGCAATATCACTGGTATGCAGCGAGTGTGATCCCAGAAAGAAGGAAGCATGATAAACCCTTCTTGAGGAAAGTGAACAGGCCTGAGAGGCAGAGGTGGATCGAGACATGGCTACTACCACCCCAGAGAGATTGTACTGTCCTTGGGGTTTCCCACCTCCTATGCCTGAGCAACCGATGGTGCAGGTGACACAGGGGGCTGGTGCCCATTTTTATATATCAGGGGCTCCGGTACTACTTGAAGTCGGGTCACTTACAACCCAGGCACCTGATAATCAGGCTTCAAGAAGCAAGTAGAGGCAGTCAAGAGGAAGGAGAAGAGACATCTGAAGAGATTTACTGTATTACCCTGCTTTTTTTTTCCTGGCTTAGTGCAAAGCCTTTATGACTATAGGAGTACACAAAGTACACTTAAAATATTTGAATGAGCCCCACCAGTTGTTACCTTTCAGGGGTCTATGGATGAACCACAATTTATCTGCTTTGCACTCTCTGCAAAGCCTTTTTAGAGTATACAAGTACATAAAGTACACCATCAAAATATTTTTATGTTCAAACTTTTTGGATTCAATGACTCATCTATACAGTTTAACATTGTCATTGTTGCATTATGGTGATATGTAAAACTTACAAAAAGCAAAAAAAAATTTGGGATTAGATTACTCAATAGAGTATTACGTGCTTAGTCACATTTTTGGTGTACAACACTACAAAAAAGCTTTTAAAAATGTTGCTTGTTTGTTTGCATTTCTTACCGATACACTATTCCGTGTTCTGGGGGTACATTTTTGTGATATACAACCATCAAAAAACGTGTTAAAAAAATTCATCTGTAGAATATATTGCTCATCCATAGAATTACATATTCTTGGGTAGATGTTATTGCTATACAAGTCTCAAAAAGCTTGTACAAAATTTTGTCGATATTATATTGCTCACCCATAGACTATTGCTTAGTCTGGAGTACATTTTGACTTGGTACATAACATTAAAAAAACACTTGTTTAAAAATTTAAAATCTGTATTATATTGCTCATCCACACAGTATAACGTGTTCTTGGGTACATTTTGTTGCCATGTATAAGCCACCAAAACAGGTTAAATTTATTGGTACTATATTGCTAATCCATAGGATATTACATCTTCTGGGTAGATTTTGGTGGTATACAAGCCTCAAAAAAAACTCATAAAAAATTTGGTATAATATATTGCTCACCCATAGTTCTTTTTCTAGGGTAGATATCATTAATAAACAAGGTTGTGTGCACACTGTGTAGATTTGGAGAATATCTTAGGTGTGGATTTGTGACAAAACCTGAAGCAAAGCCCCATATCAGCAAAGTGAAAGAGAAACCTAAAGTGTTGTGATGCACACAAATAATTTTGACTAGCAGATTTGGTGCAGGAAATTATCTGCAGCATGTCAATTCTCTGTGCGTTTAGCACTAGGAGCACAAGTACATGGCAATTTTGAACAGAATGTATATGAGGCCCTCCAGCCTGTATCAGAGTCCCTCTGAGTTCCTAATTTTTGGCAGTTCTTGGTCCAATCATAAATTAAACTGACCTTTTATTTAATAAAAAAAACAGATTTGGTTTACTTTAAAAAAATTATAATTTAATTTCTCCTTAAATACAAGTCATTATACGGTCAAATGTTTTAACTTTCCTGTAAAATGGAATTTCTCATCAGTTTGGCATGTTTATTGTCACTCCTTAAAGCGGAGAACAAGTGCGAGACCATTGTTCTCAGCAGCGATCTGGGAGTCAGATGCTTCCAGGGGTCTTCCCCATGCTGTTCTCCTTCCATTCAGCACCCCCCCCCCCCCCCAATTATGTGAACATTTTGACTGCCCTCAGGCCTCTTTGTAGGGTCTGCGTGGGGGGGGGGGGCTCAGCTTTCCCATCGACACCCATTATACTCGTTACTCGAAATGAGCATGCAAGTATTAGGATGTGCTCAGTTCAAGAAATGAGCACCAGAGCATTTTAGTATTCGCTCATCTTCATTTGCTTTAGTCGATATTCCTTTAGGCATTAATCATGTTCATGTTGCACTTTATTTGAAAATGATTTGGGCATGTCTCGTGATTTATTAATGTACATGCATCTCTAGCTGTGCATTGTTGTAGCCATTAATTACACTCATACCCACCTTATATCTCATTTTCTCTGTTTGGACCCTTTTTCTTCGGTCTTTAATGGTTTTTCAATAAAAATCTATCATTTGTATGTACCCCTGTGGCTTTTTTTTAACATACACTAAAAAGGCACTAGTCATTTTTCTGCTATTTTGCACATGGTTAGTATTCTGACTAATCAGCCACGCTTTTTGGATTTACCGCCATATCCATGGTTTCAGTTTGCTGCTTCATATATGTTTTGTATATCATACAATAGCTACATGGTTCAAACTAAATTACACGTATAGCTATATATTCAGTGTTGCGTTCCTTCAGTGACACCGTGACCTTTTAGCCACAAGTGTGCATACGTCAGCATTCCTAGATATTCAATGTATGGAGCGTATCCCTAGATATTCGATATAAGGGGAAAAAAAAAAAAAAAAAAGACAGAACGACAAAGGAAAAGAAAAAAGACAAAGGAAAAGAAAAAAGACAGAAATGAAAAAAAAAAGAACTTTAACCCCTTCATGTCCGGAGCTTTTTTGTTTCTCACTCCTTCTTCCCAGAGCCATAACTTTACTTTTCCGTCAGTATTGCTCTGTGAGGGCTTATTTTTTGCGGGACGAGTTGTACTTTTGAATGACCTCATTGGTTTTACCATGTCGTGTACTAGAAAACGGGAAAAAACTTCCAAGTGTGAAGAAACTGCAAAAAAGTGCAATCCCACACTTTTTTTTGGCTTTTTTGCTAGGTTCACTAAATGCTAAAACTGACCTTCCACTATGAATCTCCAGGTCATTACAAGTTCAGAGACACCAAACATGCCTAGGTTCTTTGTTTATCGAAGTGGTGAAAAAAAATTGCAAACTTTGGTAAAAAAAAAAAAAGTTGCGCCATTTTCCGATACCCGTAGCGTCTCTATTTTTCATGATCTTGGGTTGGGTGAGGGCTTGTTTTCTGCACGCCGAGCTGACGTTTTTAATGATACCATTTTGTTGCAGATATGTTGTTTTGATCAGCCGTTATTGCATTTTAATGCAATGTCATGGCGACAAAAAAAAAAAAAAAAAAAAAGTAATTCTGGCATTTTGACTTTTTCCGGCCACACCGTTTAGCGATCAGGTTAATCCTTTTTTTTATTGATAGATCGGGCGATTTTGAATGCGGCGATACCAAATATGTATTTTTTTATTGTTTTATTTTCAATGGGGTAAAAAGGGGGGTGATTTGATTTTTTTTTACATTTTTAAAACCATTTTTCTTTAACTTTTGGAATTCAATTGCCTCCTTGGGAGGCTAGAAGCTGCCATAGCCCGAATGGCTCTGCTACATAGAGGCGATGCTCAGAAGTTGGTTGAACTTTGGGCCCATTCCTCCTGCCAAAACTGGTGTAACTGATCCAGGTTTGTAGGACACCTTTGTCACACCTGCATTTTCAGCTTTGCCCATAAATTTTCAATAGGATTGAGATCAGGGCTTTGTGATGACCACTCCAAAACATTGACTTTGCTATACTTAAGCCACTTTGTTAGCATTTTGGCAGTATACTTCGGGCCATTGTCCATTTCGAAGACCCATTTCTGCCCAAGCTTTAACTCTTAGCTGATGTCTTGAGATGTTGCTTCAGTATTGCCACATGATCTTTTGTCATGATGCCATTTTGTGAAGTGCACCAGTCCCTCCTGCATCAAGAACAACCCCACAACATGATGCTGCCACCACCACCCCGTTTTACAGTTGGGATGGTGTTCTTAAGCTTCTCCTTTTTTCCTCCAAAACACAAAGATGATTATGCTCAAAAAGTTCAATGTTAGTTTCCGATAACAGGACATGTCTTCAAAATTGAAGGTCTTTGTTCCGGTGTGCATTTACAAACATTAATCTGGCTTTTTTTATGTTTCTTTTGGAGTAATGGCTTCTTCCTGGCAGAGTAGCCTTTCAGCCCATGTTGATACAGTACTCGTTTCACTGTAGATATTGACATAATCTTACCAGCTTCTGCCATCATCTTCACAAGATCCTTTGCCCTTGTTTTGATATGCACATGTCGGACCAAAGCATGTTCATCTCTGGAACACAGAACCCATCTCCTTCCCGAGCAGTACAATGGCTGGACATTCCCATCTTGTTTGTACTTGGGTATAATTGTTTGTACAGAGAAACGAGGAACCTTCAGGGATCTTGAAATTTTACTCAAGGATGAGCCAGACTTGTGCAAGTCCACAATTCTCTTCCTGATATCTTGGCTGATTTCTTTAGACTTTCCCATGATGCTACACAAAGAAGCTGTGTGTTTCAGGTGTGCATTAAAATACATCCACAGGTGGAAGTTTCCAGACACATGACATCATATGGGCAGTCCAGAATTGTCTAGAGGCATAGAAATCTTAATGTAAACTTCTGACTTTGCAGTAAGTAATAAAAAATGCCATAAAACATTCTCTCTCATTCTGGCATTTGACAAATATTAATAGTTATGGTAATCTAACTGACCTAAAATGGGAAAGGTTTATTGTGATTTCATGTCGATAGAGAAAAAAACAGGCATATGTGTCTTTTTATATCGCGTATGTAAACTTCTAGTTTCAACTGTGTATGAATTTTTACTAGTATGCAGCTTTTGATTTCCTACCCATCCTTTAACCTTGAGGCCCCATGTGTAGTCATTCCAGTTTATATTCATTATGTTATTACTCTTTAATAAGTTAATGTAAATTGTAACAAAGTTTAAGTTATGTGCAAAGGCCCCATTACACACAACGATATTGTGAACAATATTGCAACGTCACCAGTTTGGTGACGTTGCAGCGATGTTGAAACGACATCGTTGCGTGTGACACGTAGCAACGATCATTTGGCTAATCGTTGCCTAATGGTCTGGACCATAATTCTATCGTTGGTCTCCCGCTGGGCAGCACACATTGCTGCGTGTGACAGCGAGACACCAACAATCAGCGACACTGGGAGCTGGTATCCAGAGTAAACAGCGGGTAACTAAGCCGTGCGGCTCTTAGTTACACGCTGTTTACCCTGGATACCAGCTTGCTCGCTGCTCCTGATGGCTGGTGAGTCTATGTGACAGCTCACCAGCGATCCCATCCACGTCGGATCGTTGGTGGGATCGCTGGGACATTGAAGCGTGTAACGGGGCCCTTATTCTTATAGGTGTATACATCTGTAATTAGTAGTATTTGCTCATTTTGTTTTTATCTTAAGTTCTGCTTGTTAAGTGGCGAGTGTTTGGCTGTTTATTTTGTTAGGCTGGAGTCACAGCTGTATTTCTCCTGCAATAATCGCATCCGACTGGACAAACTGGCTAGCACCTCTCCTGACCTGAGCATTACAGCGTGATGGATTACTATGCAACTGTCAAGCTCAGGTCAGGAGAGCCGAAAGCCAGTGAGTTTTATGATGCAATTCTCCCACGAGAAATACGGCAGTGTGTCTCTGCCCTTACATAGCATTCCATGGGCAAGTGTCTGACGAGTTGGGACCAGGTCCTACTCTGCTCTTATCTATTTTTATGTCTGCATAAACAAGGTAAACTACAAGAGTTAGGTACTGTCCTAATTTGGGTACACAGTTGTGGTGGGATGGTTTTTACTTTATCAAATTGTTAACCAAGTACCCCATGTTATTTTCATGCACTATTACTATTTTTTTTTTTTAATGCATGGTATTTGCTCTTTTTTTGTTTTTTATCATTGGTGTTGCTTGTTGGCCACAGTGTGAATGCACACTTATGCGCATTGCACACCTATGCGCATTGCTCTTATGCCAACATATGTTCTGGATCAATGTTTTTAGGTTTGTTTGATTCTGGGAAATGTAGTTTTAGCAGTGCACTAGAACCACCCTTCAAGCTGGATGCATACAGGGACAGATAATGATTAGGGATGAGCGAATAGCTTTGGATAAGTCCTTATCCGAATAGCTATAGCGCTTACCAAGTAGCTTCATCGATAACCTGGAGCGCTCCTGTTGACCAGCTGTTCACCTCCGTGGCTGTGTGACAGTCACAACATATGCATGGAGAGCCTGTTTGTTGACACCCGCAGCTGTGGTGCTGAACAGCCGATCAACAGGAGCGCCCCAGGCATCCAGGTTACAGAGGCAGCTGAGCTCAGACTTTCCCTCCTCTGCATGGATACTGCAGATCTGGAGCGCCAGCCTCGTCAGGTGACAAGTGCTGCTCGTCATTAGAAACTATATTACAGCACTTGTCAGCTGAAGGGGCCGGGGCTCCTAAGCATTGGCAGGATCTGTGAAGAGGACAGAGCATGATTTGAACTTGGCGATACACAATGCTTTGGAGCAGGAAGTAATGGCTTCATGTCAAAGTGTTATGTGACCCACACAAAAGCAGCACAGGTAAACAGATATTTGAAAAAAATATTGTTAGGCTTTAAAGGGGGTAGGGAAAGACCCCATTAATGAGTAACAGGAACTTTTTCTGCACATGAATCTGCAGCGAGTCTTCCTTATTGTAAATACACTTCGCCTTCACGTAGTTACCTTTCTCTCTACCTCTTCCATTAATTCCACAATATCATACGGCAACTCTTTCCTGTATGGTACAGGATAGCGACTGATGGGTCTCGGTCCGTCAGATTGCGTTCCATAACATCCTCCTGTAAAAGCTGCAGGTGACCTCCAAATTCCATAGGAAACCTTTCCAAAGGTCTAAAAACAAGAGAAGGACACCGTTACCAATTTTATAGATTAATATAGACAATAGGCTCGAAGAGATGGCCTTAAGTCAGATGCTCCCGATACATTAAGTACAAGCCCCTTTATAAATCAGGAGCGCCGACTGAGTGGAGTACACCTGTGTGCACCTCACCCCATATCTTACTCCAGTTCCAGTCGAAGCAAGGTTTGTGGTGTAAAACTCATCATGAATTTGATGAGCGGTGATTGCTTTGCCTTCACCCATTTCTACCCACTTTGTCAGAGGTGGGCAAAAATGGCATAAGAACACCAAGAGTTGCATAATTTTATCTCAGCCTCCAGTTGCGCCAACACTGACTTTTCAAAGTTTTTTTTATGACAAAATACTGGTGTAAAAGCTTTTGATGAAGTGGGCCCCATATTGTTACTAGTAATCTGTACATACTGCAAGAACAATTGAAAAAAGTCTTCAAACATTGTATTCGGTTGTATATTTAAAAAGTAAAGCTTAAAAACGTAGCCCAAACTCCATATCTCCACATGGCAGTGTATCATTGAGAAAATGACTCTAGGAGACTATCTCAAATTTGGCATCAGATTTAAAAAAAAAAATTGATTATATTAAGAAGATTTAAAAAAATAAAAAAAAAACTTATGGGAGTGTTTAATTTAAAAAAAAAAAAAAAAAAAAGTATTGGGTAGTCTTCAGAAATAGTGGATACATTTTTTTTTTTTTTTTTTTTTTTTTTTTTTTTTTACACACCCCAAAACTAATAGGCTGAGAACTATACACTATGCATACCTTTATGTGAACAGCACCCTATACAAGTTTTATTGCACAAATGTATACTAAGCAGTCACCCTCTCCCTGAATGGGTAAAGGTGGTGAGGGGCTGTCTATTTAGTATTTTGCCAACATCTTGTTATATGGGCTGGCTGCATCCTGTAGTGTATTTGTTCAAAGGCCTGGGCAGATAAGCGGGGCTGCCTTTTTTTTGCTGTTTTTTCTTTTTAATTTCTTGGAGGATTTTAGTTCTCTTTTTGTGGCTTTGCCATTAGTTTAGCGATAGGACTTGCAAGTGTGGGGACCCATGACATGGGTTGCGAGTTTGTATGTTTTGGCCAAAATATCGTCCAATACCTCACTATTTTTATGTATTTTGTGCACTATATTTTTCAGGGTGCGGCCAAGCCCAGCACATTTGGTCTTTTATACAGGGGTATTCCCACTGGGATGCATTGAGAAAGTGCTGGCCAGCCCACCTAATCGAATAGTAGGGGCACAACCAATAAATAGGCTGAGAACCAGACACTATGCATTACCTTTATGTGAACAGCGCCTTTATTGTGCAAATGTACAGGGTGGAGCATTTATATGGATACATCTAAATAAAATGGGAATGGCTGGTGATATCAACTTCCTGTTTGTGACACATTAGTATATGGGAGGGGGAAAACTTTTCAAGATGGGTGGTGACCATGGTGGCCATTTTGAAGTTGGCCATTTTGTATCCAACTTAATTTTTTTCAATGGGAAGAGGGTCATGTGACACATCAAACTTATTGAGAATTTTACCAGAAATACAATGGTGTGTTTGGTTTTAACGTAAGTTTATTCTTTCATGAGTTGTTTACAAGTTTCTCTTTGTTTACAGCCATTGACATGTCACAGAGGTTAACACGTGAGGAGCGGATAGAAATTGTGTTGATGTCTGGTGAACGCAATACCCGGGTCATTGCAGCATATTTCAATGCAAGACACCCTACACAAGAAAACTGTCACCCTTCCCATTTTATTTAGGTGTATCCATATAAATGGCCCACCGTGTATACTAAGCAGACACCCCCTCCATGAATGGGTAGGTGGTGAGTGGCTGTCTATTCAGTATTTTGCACCTGTGTTGCCAACATCTTGCTATATGGGCTGGCTGCACCCTGCAGTGCATTTGTTCAAAGACCTGGACAGGTAAGCAGTGCTGCCTTTTTTCTGCTGTTTTTTACACCCCAAAACTGTCAACACTAGCAAGAAAACAAGCCATTATATGGGTATGTCAACAGAAACATTTAGGCTATGAGCCCACGTATGCAGGAAAAAAAACGCACTTCCCAGGAAAAACATGTGGGGGTTTTTTGCATCTTTTTCCACGATTTTTCCCGCGCGAAATTCAAGCACTTTCCAAGCATCGCTTGGAATGTGATTGACAGGTTGGTCACACTCGTCAAACAGTGTTTGACTACTGTGACCAACTTTTTACTATTGAGGCTGCCTATGCAGAATTAGTAAAAAAAAATAAAAAAATAAAATTTCAGGTTATAATCACCTTCCGGCATCCCACGCAGCCTTCCCGGGCCTCAGTGATGCTTCCGTTCCCAGTAATGCCTTGCGAGACCTTTGATGACGTAGAGTCTCGCAATACTGTAGCGGTCTTACGAGATCGTACGTCATCACAGGTCCTTGCCGCAAGGCATTACTGGGAATGGGAGCATCACTGAGGCCTGGGATGGCTGCGCTGGACGCCGGAAGGTGAGTATAACACTTTTTTTTTTTTTTTACAGGATTATGGTACCCAGGGCCTGGAGGAGAGTCTCCTCTCCTCCACACCGTGGGTACCAACCGCACATGAGCCGCTCACTTTGTGCATGGTGGGCATAGCCACATGCGGGAAGTAAGCGGATCTCATGCATTCCTATGGGTGCGGAATCGCAGCAATTCTTTTCAGAATTGCGGAGATTCCGCAAAAAGAATGAGCATGCTGCGTTTTTCCACGATGCGATTCCGCTGCGGGAAAAAAAAAAAAAAAAAAAAAAAAAAAAAAAAAATCGCAGCATTAGCACAGCATGTGCGGAATGCATGGAGTGCGTTCTGTATGTTTTTTAAGCGTTTTCACTGCAGTCAACTGAGGTTGTCATAAATCCGCTAAAGGGGGCTCTAAAGGCTCTTTCTCACACAGAAAGATCGCTAGCGAGATCACTAAAGTGTCACAGATTTTGTGACGCTCCAGCGATCTCGCTACGTGTGACACATAGCAGCGACCAGGCCCCCGCTGCGATCTCGCTGATCGTGCTCGAATGTCCTGGGCCATTTTTTCATCTCTGGTGTCCCGCTGGCCAGCGCGCATAGCAGTGTTTGACGCCAACGAGCGACCTCGTTGGCAACGAAGAACACATGCACGTAGGCGGGAGTCATCAGAATAGCCGCTGTGTGACAAGATACCAACGTTGTATGGATTGCTGCTGCGTCAGTGAGTATATCTGTTTGACAGCTTACTAGCGACCATTTAGCGACGCACCAGCGATCCTTACCAGGTCGTATCGTTGTTGGGATCGATGGTGCGTCACTAAGTGTAACGGTACCCTAAGAGACCTAGAAGTTACAGACACTGACGAACATAGCAGGCTGGCAGAGTCACAGTTGAAGAGGTTGTCAGGGCATATGGAATGATGTCTCTGCAGGATAGGTCATCAATGGCAGATCGGTCAGAGTCCGACACAGGGCCAGACTGGCAAATCTGGCAAATGCCAGAAGGGCCTGTCTGGTTGTGGGCTGCCTTGTCTGCTATGTTGCTAGCAGAAGTGGTGTTCTCACAACACCCATACTGTTAAGAGTTGTGACTCCGACACTTACCCCAGCAGGCCACAGGAATCATTAGAAATATGGGCATGTAGCAAATCTTGCTTTCCTCCATCCAGAGTAATAATAGTAGTAATATATCCCATCTGGTGCTTGAGGACGGGGACAGCATGGACCTGTGTGATTACAAATGCCAGGGCTGAATTTCAGCCCCAGTCCGTACCTGGTCCAACACCAATCTGCTACTTTTTTGCGATGGCTGCAGCTAGATGTAAACACTCTGAATGAGCTCCAGAGCGCAGGTCCCATTAAACTGTAGCGGAGGCTGCCGACTACTGCTGCGCAGCTTTTATAAGCAGAAATATAGGAGCTGCGATGCAGCAGCCAGCAGCAATCACTACACTAAGTGGGGCTTAGCAACACTCAACACATGATCAGTTGGGGAGCCAGGTATCAGTCCCCCAACTTGTCAGTAGGTCATTGATACAAGGCCCCAGCAACCCTAAGGGTGCTTTCACATTGCTCGGTGGTCTCCAATAGGCGTATACCACTGAACCATTACAGTCTATGGCTCTGTCGGTGCATATGTGGCCCACAGAGCACGTAACTAAATACAATGTGAAAGCACCTTAGAGGTGGACAACCCCTTTAAGGTTTATAAAAATATATACTTTATGTATATAAGCTGCAAGAGTTTTCCTTAGCAGCAGTACATTCCATCTTGCCATACAGTAAAGCACAGTCCTGGAGCTTGGCAGGCTCTTTGCACTGCTGTAGCAGGGTCTTCTGTTACTCACAG
Source organism: Dendrobates tinctorius (assembly GCF_039654945.1). Classification (NCBI taxonomy): domain Eukaryota; kingdom Metazoa; phylum Chordata; class Amphibia; order Anura; family Dendrobatidae; genus Dendrobates; species Dendrobates tinctorius. The sequence goes on from NW_027361827.1 coordinate 16,851,474, forward strand.
TGGGGAGGGGGATTCTGCTAAACTTCCACAGACTGATGAGGCGTCTCATGATCCGGCTGCTCCTGTCACCTGGCTCTCACACACAGCAGTCACAGGCTGTTCTACTATTTCCTAGTTCAGGGTCATACAATGCCCCACCTCCCACTTATGTACTGAGCCTCAGCCCACCCCTCCCAGCTACTCATGAGGCTGTGGCTCAGCTGCGCCGCTTACAGGCCTGCTCTAGCAACTGAAGCCACGGTCACACTCAGTATTTATAAGCCAAAACCAGGAGTGAAACAATCAGAGGGAAAGTATAAGGGTATGTGCACACGCTGCGGATTGGGGTGCGGATTTGGCAGCGCGGATTTTGTAAAATCTGCAGGTATATCTGCAGGTCAAAAGACCTGCGGATTGCTCTGCGGTTTTTCATCTCCACAATGGAGGAGATGGCAATCCGCGCGGAAAAATCCGCACCGTCTGCACTGTGGTTTTTTATTCCCATAAGGAATAATGGTACTGTACACCGCAGCAAAAACTGCTGCAGACCCGCAGCGGCCAAGACCTCTGTGGAACTGCAGCAGAATCCGCAGCGTGCGCACACACCCTAAGGCTGAGTTCACACGTGGCGGTTTTTTCGCATTTCCGCGGTGGTTTTGCCACAAAAAATAAGCATCCCATGCATTCCTATGGGATTCCGCAATGCTGTGCTAATGCTGCGGTTTTTACAGCGGTGAATCGCTTCGCGGTAAAAAGCATTTACACGAATCCGCGCTGAAAATTCCGCAGGACAATCCGCAGCATGTGCACACACCCTAAGGATGTGTGTGCACAAATTGCGGATTTTGCTGCAGGTTTTTCCGCACCAAAACCGCTGCTTCTGCCAGAAAACGCAGGTACTGTTTTTCTGCGTTTTTTTTGCTTTTTTTGTGCTTTTTTTTAGTGCGGTTTTGTCTGCGTTTTTCACAGCAAAGAAGATATATAAAGTTTGACAAACTTGACTGAGGAAAAAAAGAACATGGTCATTTCCTTGTTCAACCCTTTCAGC